>NC_056037.1:8696653-8996653 GCF_004379255.2 Salvia splendens
AGTTATTTTTTGTCTACAGTCATATACACTGTAGTATTTTCTGTCTCAGTTCTGTGGATCTTATAGTTTTTCCTTGATTGCCAGAATGATCTTGTTCATGGATGGGGAATGGATATGAAACTTGGCTATTGCGCACAGGTAAGATTGCTATCATAGGCCATGTGTTTTGATTCTACGAATGTGGTTTTATCAAGATGAACTATGGATCAGTGTAGTTCTAATCCACAGAAATTTTGTTTAACTTGTACTCTGAAAATTTTGATATACTCTTGAACTTTACAGGGTGATCGTACCCAAAAGGTGGGAGTAGTTGATAGTGAGTACATTGTTCATCAGAGTATACAAACTTTGGGTGGGCAGTCTGTGAAAAAGGTGATCTACTAAACTTCCCACCATTAAATTGAGTTCCTAGACCTGAATACACCCTTGGTAATTACTAATTAGTATGCACATAATTGAAACTTGTATTATTAACTTTGTTTCTAGTCAATACTTCCGTATGTTTTGTGCTTATTTATATCATTAGGGGTGTTTGGTAAGGGTAGATAACGCAAGATAGTTAAGTTATCAGCTTTAAATGGATGTTTGGTAGCTTAGATAAAATATAAGTGTGGCCCGTGTTAAATATTCTGCCCGATCAAAGCAAGCACAAAATAACTATCTCATTATGATAAATAATCAGGGGAGAAAAGGTGTGATTGTGCAATCTACCTCTTCAAATTTATGCTCTTGACTTTAATAGCCCTCCCTCAAATTCCCCCCTCTCTCTCTCCAACTATTCCTCTCTCTCTCTCTCTACTGGTACTCCTCTCTCTCACCCCCCCCCCCCAACTGTTCCGCCCATTCCCCTTCTCCACCCCGTCTCTCTCTCTCTCTCTCTCTCTCTCTCTCTCCCTCCCCCACTCTACTGGTACTCCCCCCCCTCCTCCCCCAAACCCCACCCACCCCACCCCCGACAAAAACCCCCAGCTGCTACCCCTTCCATTATTTATTTTATCATAATACTAATTAATAATATTATTAAAATTTTCCTTATGTTATAAGTAAATTTAATTAATATAAAAATAAATATAAGAAGGGCATACATGTCTTTACACATATCATATCATTTCATATCTGAAGCTATCAAACACTCGGTGAAATTGTGTTATCTTATAAAATCAAGATAAATCATCTCACTTTGAGTTATCACGTGTTAAGACATATAGCCTACCAAACACCCCTTATAGTATTATTTATATTATGGGAACCCACTCATCCAGTCATCCCACATCTTAACCTAAACACAACACAAATTTCATGGGCAATAGTGAAGCCAAATTAGGATTTATTGATATTAAGCTAATTAGCTTCTTGAAATATATGCAGGTCAAGAATGGTGAAGAGACAGTTAAGGTATAACTTTTATCACTTGATCTTATTTCTTCTGTGTCTTTAACATATGCCAATTACTGATTCTTGCCTCTCTGTCTCTTTTCTTCTATATTCAGAGGCATTCAATTGACGTTAGATCAGAGGTGAGACGCTGCATCCAGCCTTCCCATCCTATGTTTACACTATTCGATTCATTCAGTCTTGTGGCACGGTTTAACTTTTCTTGACCTGATGCAGATTAGGAGGCAATCAACAGTAGAGCTTCAAAAATTCAAGGAGAGATGGGAACGAGCTGTTAAGGAGGACAAGAGGTGGGTCGATCCGTTCCCTCCAAGCCTAATGCGGAAGCTTAGGCGTAACAAGCGTGGCTATTCTAAGGTTTAACGAGGCAAGCGCACTGTAAAGTTTCTCAGTATATGTTGCGTTGGGCCAGATGTTGGTTCTCGTAATTATTTAATTTTTTAGCGCTCATAGTTTAGCCCCGATCCCGCCATTGATCAGGTCTGTCAACATGCATACACACACACCACCACCACAGGGTCAGATTTGAGTGAGGACCAAATTCTCAAATCCCTAGTGTTGTGATTTTATGCAATTTCATCATTTATAAATTCAAAAGAAACCCCCAATGTTTTGGCACTTGGCTTGCTCTTTTTCTATTTACATACCAAAAATATTAGACTAGATGGATATAATCGCTATTTCTACTTCAATTATTTAAATAGATTATTTTATACGGGTATCATCGTAGCAAAATTGCGAAGTTGAGAAATCAAATTCTGATTAGTAGTAATTTCTATGTTCTGATTCGAAAATAATTATACTTATATGATTATTGAATTCGATAATTAAGGTTTATTTTTATCTTTTTCCAGTGCGAAAAAAACGACAGCATATCTAATTATAAGTTATAACACAAAATAAACAACTGTGGGGATTAAATGACATATTTAAGCCACAGAAACAGAACATTCTGTTAACATAACATCGTGATAAACATCAAGCAAACTCATGAGGATGTAATGTACAATACACTTAGTATAAGACGACATTAGTGGAATTGGGTAGAGCCATTTCACAGCTTTGAAACCGGCAAGCCTGCAACAAAATTTAATTTGGTAAGAAGAAAAATGTTACTCTTATTATGGTAAGAAGAAAAATGTTATACAAGTTGAGTTACCTAAAGCTTTAGAGTTAACGATGCAGTTAACGATGCTGGGGCATGCTGGTGGTGGTGTAGAGTTCTCGTTAAGGAACGGATCCACCCGGTTCGGATCAGCCCAGATCGGATAATTCTTTATTTTCCCCTGCATCACGAAATTCAAAATATGAGATTATGTTCGTGTGGCTCGTTTAAGTGGTGCTGTGATGAGTTCATACCAGGACATTGAGCGCAGCCAACGTCGCCATTCCTTCACGAGTCCACTGCACGCACAGATGTCGTTCATGTCAACCTTGAATCTCAAAAACAACAGCCAACCCCAACCAAAATTTGGATGAACTTAGTAATGATATTACCTTTGAGGCTGAGGCTATGTGAGGCACCACAATAGCATTCTTCATCTCCGCTAGCCCCGGCTTCATATATGGCTCTTCCTCAAACACATCAAGACCAACTCGAAACATGGGGTTTTGTCTCAAGTGGTCAACAAGAGCAGCCTCATCAATCACAGGTCCCCTGCTGCAGTTGATAAGGATGGCTTCCTTCTTCATCTTCCCCAGCCTCTCCTTATTCACCAGATGATACGTCGTCTTATCCAGCACCGGGTGCAGACTTATCTGCACGCGCTTCCACAACCAATTATCTATCTACATAACATGCCTCATTCTTCAAAACATCAACACAAGTTCACTTACCACATCTGCCTCGCGGAGAACCTCATCCATGCTAGACGCCCGTCTCCACGTGACTGGCTGCTCCCCGTTGGCCTTGAGGAACTGCCCGTAGGCGGTAACAAACTTCTCCAGACGAGTGGACTGGTAGAGATCGAAGTAGATCAAGTTCATCTTGAACCCTTCAACCTATTTTCACAATTAAAGTTAGTTAATTCAATGAACCAAACACAATCCAAAAACAAAGTTTTGTTGAACCAACCATCATTCTTGCATAGGCAGATCCAATCCGACCTGCTCCAATCACTCCAACAGTTTGCCCTTTTAGTAAGTTCCCAACAAAGCTACGAAACAAAAAAATAAGGTTCGATGATCGTGTAATTCTTCGATTAACAAAGCTATTACTAAGAGTTATAGTAAAGGACATACAGATGGGGAAGCCATCCATCATACAAGCCACCCCTCATGAATTCGTCAGCCTCGACAATTCTTCTAGCTGCAGCTAAAGAGAGTGAAGCTGCTAGCTCTGCTGTAGTCTCTGTCAGCACTCCCTAATTCATCAACAACACCAAATTTAATCTATTTTCACATTTCATTGATAGTAGTACTAATAAATTAGTTACCGGTGTGTTTCCGACAGCAACACCATATTTATTGGCAGCATCAACGTCAACGTTGTTGTACCCGACAGCCATGTTGCTGAAGGCAGTCCCTCCAGCTCTGCTCAATGCACTAAACAATTTCTCCCCCCAATCCTCAGTCAACTGAAAGAAAAAAAAAACCTTCAAATAATCTACAAAAATAGCTCTCTGGTGTGTGTGAAGTTTACCTGTCCAATAACTCCATCACACTTATTCCCAATCAGAGAAATGATGTCTTCAACAGATAGTATGGTTTTCTTTTCTGTGCATATCTACAAAAAAAGATCAAAATTCATGCAAAAGCAAAAAATGTGTGTTGAATAATAGTAGTAATAAATGATGAGAATGAATATTAGTTACTTCAAGACGGCAATCTTGATCAACTAAGAGCTTAATCCAACGAGTTCCAGGCATAGATTTGGTGCTAACAACTCTGTATTTTCCATTAGGATTGTACACTTCAACTTGCAATGGTCTAGCCATGTTTTACGTGGAATAATTAGAAAGGAGTTTTTTTATTTCAAATTTTCGAATAAGAGTTTAGCAAGAACAGTTTTTTTTTATTGCTATCAAGTGATAGGATGATGATAATTGGGTGTGGTGGAGAGTGAATGGTTAGCTAAAGGCCTCTCATTTTGGCATGAGATAACGAAGAATGTGGAGTGACGCCACGTATACATATATATAAACTCCATATCTCTTCTTCTACCTCAATTTTTTTTATTACCGTTTGTTTGTGGACATGATTTTGTTTTTCTGGTAGGTAGCTTTAAACAAGATAAATTATTTTTCGTGGAACATATATACAAAATGTCACTTAAAATTCACTAACTGGTCCAGATAGATTTCTCAAAATAAATTAGCTATCGGATGTGATTCTCTATTCAACTATTAATTTAATTATTTAGTATCATTCACAAGAAATGCAAAATATTATGTGGTAATAAATTATATACTAATTAATAATAATCACTATAAATTTAAATTAATTATAAAGTCTAATTTGGTTGTATAAAATGTAGATAAAAGTAGAAAATTCAACTAAAGCATACTCCATAAACTTTATAAGAAAAAGAAATAGTATATAAAACTTAAAATTGACAGTGATACATTAAAATATGGACCATTGAATCTAATCCAAAGACTCACCATCAGATCCCTCTTCTTCTAATTTCATCACACACTTCACAAATGACTTGTGGGATCAAAGGATGATTCTTTCAATTAATTTCCTCTTCACTTTATGAGACAGAATCTGCAATTGGGAGTGCTTAGCATTTTTGTTCAGGTTTCTATTACTCAAACATTCTAGAAATCATCATGTTCACAGTTTCTAGAGTTGAGATTTTTGAACGTTGGTAACAATTTCAAGTTGTGTATTCACGACACTTAGTTCATAATTGTTTGACGAAAAAGTAAAATTGACAAGGAAAATTATTTATGTGAAAATGAAGTATTAGGAATATTCCTAACAACTTTACTTAAATGTTATCATAGACATACTACTGATATTTCATACCATCATCCTCATCCTCATCCTCATCCTCATCCTCATCCTCCTCCATATGTCAATATGACTACACAAATTTGGCTTGCTTTTTCCACTTGTTCATAAAACTTTTTCCGTGACACGACAAATTGAATTTTGTATTCAACCTTGATCATCTTCAAAGGAAATGATGCCCATATAACTAAAATGATTGTTGATATCCATGTTGAACAACCCCTTGACTGATGGTAGAAGAAGTATTAGTATAATTCTATTTATTATTATGGTTTTTTAGTTACAAGTTTAGAATTCTAGTATTCTATTTCTTTCTAAGTAGAGTATTTTAGATATATTTCGCAATTATAGGATTATAATCCATTTCGCAATTAATATTTGTTTTAGGTCTATAAAATGTTTAGTTGAATTTGAACAGATTTTCATTGAAGCTGCGTCTACAACAAACTTAATATGGTCAGTTACAAGATGTTACAAAATTAAAACTTGATCTCCTTAAGTAGGTATTATTCCTACAAAATAAAAGTTTGTGTGATGAAATGACAAAATTCTATTATAGGTTGAAAATTTGAACCCAGCAATACTTTTCTACTTTGAAGAATTGTTTCTAGATTTTTATTTTTCAATTCTATATCCATATTTTCTTCATGCGTATATTGTAAGTTTTTTGTGAACTTTATTTTAGGGTGTCACCTTTTTTCTTGTGGATGGCTAGGGCTGGGGGTTTGCAATAATGGGTGTGTTGAATAGTAAAAAGGAATGGTGGCAATGCAATTGCTCTTCCTACACACGAAAGAATAAAGCCTATTTGATTTCAGTTTTTAATTGCTAGAGTTGTGAGCTTTCATGAAATTAATACAGCCTATATATTTGGGGAAGAGTTTAGAGGCCTGTTTTCTGTGTTCGGACATTTCCAGTTGTTTTTTGCGATCTAATGAGTTATGTTAAAATCTCTAAATCTTGTCCCACGTCGACTTGGTGATAATGCTATCTAATATATTACCTTCCTCCCTTATGAGGCCTTTTAAGGGGGTGCGTGGCTCATTTCTAATAAGTTCCATACCAGTAAGATTTCCTACGTGGTGGTTCAAATGTTAGATTCTGTCATAGACATATTGTGTGGTGGAAGCATAACTGGTCCCACATAAACTAGCAATTTTATACTCACCATCATAAATTGGTTAACATATCTGTTCAGTTTGAATTGTTTTTTTAATCAAATTCATGTGATTTTTTTTCAGACTACTGGAAGTGTTCCACCTGCTGTGAACTCAAGGCTCTCACCACTCCCACCAGAGCCTGCCGATTTCTACAATCCTACTGCGTCAGTTGATACTCCTCTTGATAGTGCTACTGTATGTGCATTTTAGTAATTTTTAAACATGACAGTATGCAATGTTTTTTTTAACTCATTGGAATGGCTCCATGGCTTCTAATAAAAAGACCTTTTTGAATTTGAATTAAGGACCTGAAAAAGAAAGAGAGAGAGAGCTGCAGGCCAAGGAATCTGAACTCAAGAGAAGGGAACAGGTACTTGTTGATGATTATTCACAATCTCAGTATTAATTCTGTTTTCTTGGTGAGGCAGCATTCTTGATGTCGGTTGTGACATGCTTGAATGTAACTGCCTCTTCTTGGCTATTAATTCCTTGGAGGAGCAGCTGCGAACAAATCGAAATATTTTTTTTTCTGAAATTTGTTTGTGGTTTTAATGCTATTTTATCAGTCAGAAAAGCATCTCAATAGGACTATGTTTGGTTGTCTTCCAAGGAAAAACTTCTTCATATTCTAATTCATTCATTCCCACCTTTTCTTCTGAAACCAAAGAATCAAAATCAGTCCAAATGTTCCCTAGTTTCCTGAACTCTCCCTTCTGATTTCTTTTTTCTTTTGCCTATTTGAGTCATTTGTATGAAATATTCTGCAAATTTAGTAATACAACTCTTTGCATGTAGTATTATTTTGCTTGTTACAACTGGTAAAACTTAAGGGTAAGGATAATGTTTCCTGCTATAGTTGTAATGCACACAATCTCACATATAATCTCTGTTGGTGTTGAGAAAGAATTTTTCCTTAAATGGACATGCATAGCTGTTGATTCTGAAACATTGTGTTTTAGGAGGAATCTGCTGCAGAAGACATGTTTTTGAATTCAATGTTCGAATTACCTATTATATTCTTTTTACTGATTTTTTTTTTTACAATTTCTGATGTTGCTCTGTAGGAAGTTAGGAGGAAAGAAGAGGCTGCCTCACGAGGTGGTTTATATTCTCATTTTGGATTTTCTTATTACCATATCTGAACACCCCTCTGAAGTCTTTTCTTTTCAGCTGGTATCGTTCTTGAGGAGAAAAACTGGCCTCCATTCTTCCCTATCATTCATCATGACATTGCCAATGAAATTCCGATTCATTTGCAGAAGCTGCAATATGTTGCATTTACAACCTTGTTGGGTATGTAAAATTTTACTCATATGAAGTTCTGTGATTGTACTGTTAATGAAGTTCTGTTATCTAAAGTGTATTGCTTGCTTTGGATCAATATCTATTTTTTCAGAATGGAAAATGGTGGTTACTTTAACTTGTACTCCACATTTTATCTCTTTTACGATGCTTCATCCAGACTTAGTAAATAGCATCTTAAGTCACTGTAAGATAGCTGACTATATCATACAACTTGAAGTGAAGCTCTAGAAAATTGTGTTATGCAAAATTGGCACATATATTGTGAGTAGTTGGGCATATATGGTATAATGTTAACTTGTTTTTTTTTAATCTCATGCATGAACGAAGTCAGTGATTAATTTTGGCTGCCAATGACTTATAGTTTTTGGAAGAGTACCCTTTGAATTGTGCAAATATCTGTTCTCTTTCAAGTAAACTGGATTTACCAAATTGTTTCCATGCAAGAAAATCTTACATGACCTCACTCTTAAAAGGCTATATTTCATGAGGTACTTGGCTCAATTTCGTTTACATGTGGCTAATGATGTTTTTACTGTGGAAATCAGGACTCTGTTTTGGCCTTCTCTGGAACGTTATAGCTGTAACTACGGCTTGGATTAAGCTGGGAGGTTAATTTTATATGAACCCGTAAAGTCTTTCTGTTAACATGTATATTTAAATGGTTTCCCGACCGGAACTGTATGTCTACTAGATGCAAAGATCTGGTTTCTTGCTTATATACTTCATATCTGGAGTTCCAGGAGCATATGTTTTATGGTATCGACCACTTTACCGCGCTTTTAGGTTGGTGACCTTGTTCTTTCTATTTTTCTTTAAATTCTGAGGCCTTGGGGATAGATTCATTGCTCTCATCTACTGTTCTACATATCGTTTACTTATTCGTCTGATCCAACCGCATCTGTTGACAAATGGTTGAGATTCAGTAGAATCATTGTTTTAACTCGAGGTCCCTCAATGTTGTTTATGCAGAGGTATCATCCCAGCGATTGATCTCATGGGTGACCACGTGCTAGTTGGGGTAAGTTGGCTTATAGTATTATTCTCAAATTATATGCCGTTGAGAGCTTGAGTTATCAGCTAGAGAATGCATTGTTACTGGTTCAATATCGTTCTTGTTATACAGATTTTCTACTTCTTTGGATTCGGGCTTTTCAGCATCTGGGTCATACAGGTATGAGCGCGAAATCGCTTTCTTATGGAACATTGAATGGCTGTCACCCTCCTATCTTATCTAACAATGCTCTCTCATTTCACTGCAAGTATACATGTATTTCCGAGGCAGCGGCAAAGCTACAGAGATGAAGCGAGACGCAGCGAGGGGAGCCTTGAGAGCAGCAATCTAATACCTTGAGAGCCATTTCATAGATGAACAATCATATTTTGAAATTTATGGCATTCAAATATTGTTGTTGAGAACACTTTTTGAAGGAGACACTAGGAAATATTAAAAACAAAAAAATGGATATAGAAGCTGCTGCAACTAACTGAGTTCGTTGATTCATAGATTGTTTGTAAAATTCATTGTTTGGCATTTCTATTCCAGCTTATGAATACAATTAATTACACTTTTGTTAGCTCTCTTTTATACGGTAATCACCAATACAAAGAAACATACACAACTAGTTCATTGAGCACAAATTTACAGTACTAAAACATTCTTAAATGAATGAGGGAGAGAGAGAATACTTTTTAACAATATTTATATATTAGGTCTGTATGTATAGTGTGGCTTGAATAATAATGGATATGTAGTGTGGAATTAAAGACTAGAAGAGTTCCAGCTAGCATCAACAGCTCTGATAATCTTCTCATGTAATGTAGCTCCAGAAGAAGCAATTATGCCACGATCAAGACCTTCTAAGTACATCCCTCTCGAGAAGCAAAGAGGATGGCCTCCGGCGTCCGTCACGACCCCGCCGGCTTCTTGAATTATGACGACACCGGCTGCGTGGTCCCATATCTTCTCCTTGTAACCAGCTCGAGCGAACTTCATGAATATCTCAGCGTCTCCTCGTGCTATGGCTGCGTACTTCACCATAGAGTACACCCGTAGTGGCTCGTTCCTGCAGCAAGTACGCGCATGAAGCTTATCCCGCATGAGATAACTCGGAAGCATAAACACAGGCGTGAAAGTTAAAACAACGGGAAAAACGAGAAGGGTGAATAAGAGGAGAAATTTACCTGAGCCCAACACTATGAGCTAGCCCAGCGGTGAAGGAATGACTTGAATTTGCTTTCTCAACGGGTTCACATAACGTTGCCAATGCCGGGTTGTCGATGGTCGAGACTTTGATCTCTCTTGCAGAGTTTGGCCAGACAAACTTCTTCTCTTTCTCAAGCAATGGCTGCATCCAGGCTACACCACTCGCTTTCTTTGCATAAATCACACATCCTCTATTCCACGACGTTGATGATGGCGACGCCAATCTAGATACGATTCTTTGGTAGCCGTTTTGGTAACTCAGCCATTCTTTCTTCATCGGGTAATTAGGGCATCCGAGAACTCCTAGCACAGGCTCACCATCCTCTATCAATGCAAGAGCAATTGCATACTGATCGCCACGTACAAAACCTAACGTACCGTCAACAGGGTCCAGAACCCAGAATCTCCCTGTGGGCCCGCCAGGTGAGTTGCACCTACTGATGGCCTCAAGAACCTCGGATGTGTTTAGAGGAGCAGCCGGTGGTCGAATCCCAAAACTAGGAGCTTCAGCTAGGCTGTCGTTAACAGTTTTTGCAACAGCATCTAGTAAGCCAACAGAATCACACCTCGACAGTGTTTCAACGTCTTCTTCAGCTACAATGAATACGTTTTCGCTCCCAAATGCCTGAGACAACACCCAACTCACAGTTGCTTGAACACTCCAATCTGCTTAGAAGTAGCAATTGGAGCATTAGCCACCCCGACCTATGTCACACGCACGCACACATCTCAGGGTTGTAAAAACGTTTAGTTCTTTCGAATTCTTGTGCCAAAAGAAGAAGCAAAAGCAAATGTTTTCAGAAAGCAAGACTGCATAAACTCAGAACTGTAACTGTTTGGCAGTTAAAGATTACCTATCAAACTTTATGTCGTGATCAGTAAATCAAACCACACCTCCCCAAGAATGCATTCTTGTTTAGATCTTTCAGCAAGCATTCAAATCACATAATTCTTGGAAATATTTACAAATTATCACATCCTTTTGATATAAACAATTTAATATCTGCACCTACATCCAGTGACTACAAACAAACAGTCTTCACGATACATAATCTCGACACAAACGACAGAAGTTGTTTAAGCTACTGGCTGAGTAAACAAGCTCTCTGTAAATCCTTCTATGAGTATATGCATATAACATCGAGTTCACTTGCTGTTCTACATCACTACATATATCCAAATTCAGCTCAAATATGAGGTCAAGACAACTATATACCAACTTCAAAAACCAATAACTTTTTTATTGAAATCCATCAAAATGATACAACTACAAGTTTACACTTAATTACTGCTCATGCATTATAAAAAAATGAATGCTGCTGATCACAGAAAGCATTTCAACAAATCCTTCAAAGTCAAAACAAAAATTATAAACAAATAAACATTCTAGACCAACATTTTATGGCAGATATTAATCAAATCACACACGTCCACGATCAACCAATCACACAAGTGACTAAAAGCAAAGCCCACTTGCTTAGCCAAGCACCACTCCATCTCAAGATAGCATAAAACTTTCAACCACAATTAAAATATTGATATAATATCAACAAAAAAACAAAAAAAGATCCGATTTTTCACTATTTCAAGAAAATTTGAGAACGTCTCATTTCAACCGAAAGGGCGGCGGAATCATACCGGCGACAGTGACCGGAGAATTGTCTTCTTTAGACTGAACATTCACATTGCTTTCGAAAATCAAGCTCTCTTGAACTCTGCGGCAGAGCAAAGACGCCATGTGCACTGCCTTCACTGCCACTCCAGCTCCCGCGCGTATTTCTCCAAGTCCATGGACTCGAATTCCACCTTGCAATTCTGGGCCGTGGCGGAATTCACCGTGTGCCCGCAGCGGAGGCGGGAAAGGGGTGGATTAGTAGCTTGGGGAGGAGGTTTTGATGGAGAATTGAAGGAGAATTTCTGTATGGAAGAAGTGGGCGTGAGAGGCGAATTTTGGCGGCTGAATTCGGGGAAGAAATGGGCATTTTAAACGAAGCAGGAATCGATGGAAAGACTGGATTTTTTATGGAATTTCAGAAAATGTGAGAATGATGACAAATTTGGGTGGCAACAAAAGCAGGTCTTTATCCAACACACGAGTGCGTGGCCTTTTTTATGTGAATTAATATTTTCTGCTAATAATTTTGGCATAATTGTTTAGTTATAGTATTAAAGAATTTGAAATCTGTATTCTAAACGTCCCTACAAACCAGCGCGATTTTCATGTGGCAAGTAATTTTCTGAAGGGATATTTATACAGTTTGTTTCTAAGAATAAAGAAAAATATCTAGAATTTTTTATAATTGTAATAAAAGCTGGATTAAAATTGTTTGTTGAAAATATCTAGTAATTTTTTATAAGCTATAGTTGTATGATAAGAATATAAATGGGGTTTAATTGCTTAATTTTAGAAGCTGAATTTTAATTGTAAATTAGTTTAGGCATATATTTGGATATCAATGAGAATTTACAATAGTAAAAGTTGCTTTAATAACATATCCGTTGTTAGTCAAATGAGTTTAAATCGTGAATTACTCGCTACCATTACGAAACACACACACTAAGTTTTAACTCTAAGTTTTATGAATATAAAAGAAAATGAGTAAAAAAGAATTATGAAATGTATAAACTACATTTACTAATACAAGTGATCAATTTTGTACTCTTTTTATGGACTACTGAAGAAAATTTAGTTGTCTATATGCTCACTCATCTTATTTTAAATTTAATCTTTTACTTTTTTCACATGATGTTTGTAGCTTAAGTATGGACGAGATATATACAATAATAATTGCATTTTTTTAAAGTTTACATTCACTACTTCTTTGATTATTTTCCATTTCCTAACATTTTTTCTTTTTCCTTCTTGAGTAACATTTTGGGGGTTATAATATTGCTTATTAACATGGACTTTCTTTTATTAAAATGCACTTTCCACTTCCCATTATTGGATACAAGTTGATATATCTATCCAAAATACTCATTTTATATATATGCTCAAATTTATAATTTCAAAGTCATTTTCAAATAAGTATATATATATATATATATAATATATATATATATATATATATATATATATATATATATATATATATATATATATATATATATAGGGTTTTGATCTATGCAAAACTAGATTTAAATACAAAAACGCAGAACAATATCATAATTAGGTCACTTTTAGGTCATAATTAGGTAATTTTTAGGTCATGCTAACAAAGCATGACCTAAAACGATCTTAGCATGACATTAAACCCAAATATTATAATATGACCTAAAATTGTTTAATTATGACCTTCCGTGTTTTTGGTTAATTATTGACCATTAGATCATCTAATCCTAGGACCAAGATTTGGTCTGCATTTCTGGATTTAAACACATACTTATTTTGATCATCTCCCTATATATATATATATATATATATATATATATATAAATTAAAATGTATACAACAATGTGATATTACTCAACAAATAAAAGTTCAATGTTTTCAGATTATTGTAAATGCAGGAGGCTTTTATCTAAAGATAGAATGGGGCCAAACAATTCTATAGAATAAAGACAAAGCAAAAGTTAAATTTTGTTTAGCTAATGTGATAGGGACTCAACGCTGGCCAAGAACACGCCTACCGGAGAAGAGGCAGTGCAGCCAGAACGTGAGAGTGGGAAGGAGAAAGGAGAGACCGACTCCGTTCGCAAGCACGGAAAGATAGGCCCAGAAGGAACGCGTCGGGGCCCGCGAAGTTTAGGGATTTCAAGTCCTACTAGCATTAGGACGTTTAATTATTTTTGAGTTATTTTGTTTCCTTATTTATTTTGAACAATATCTTTTCTGGTTTTCTTTTTGATTATTTCCTAAATCGTAAGTCGAATCAAGTAGGGTCCGAGCTCTATATATATAGAGCTCATTAGAGAGTCAGAAAATCATCGAGATTAAGAAATAAAACATCTTTTCTCGAAACCCTCGTTTCACAACTCTAGTTCGCCTTCGCGAACAATCCTCGGCTCTTGCAATCAAGTTTACGGTGCTCTACAACCTCTCGATAGACCCCCAAGGTCTATCATAATGTCTTAGTATGGGATTTCGTTAATGATGCGCCAATTAAGTTGAAGATTGAGGGAGCCGCAAATTGTAAATATTCAACTAGATCATCTAATGATTGTATCGTTTACATTTATTATTCTTGTACTTATCTCACACTTCTTAATCTAGTAGATCAATGCAATCATCACAATCAAAAGATAAAATGTCATGTTTTCATTCATTGAGTAAAGAAACTACCAATATACTTTTAAGGATTTACTTCAACGCTTCATCAAATCAAAATTTGATTTTGATGCGTATATTAGGCTCATCTTTTATTTTATACTATCATGGTTTCTTTTCATTTGGGCATGTATCAAACTCGAGTAACATTCAACAAATCATATGCATGATTTAAATTAAAGGTGGATCATAAATTACTTAGTTAGAGCTAATTAAATTTAAATATTTGTAATATAATGCTGAATGGAGTGACCCAGTGTAGAGAAGAAGTCTACAAATCCAATTTGGTAAAACGTGAGATTGCTTTCTCGAAGGAGTGTAGATATTTGCACTTCATTAGGGTGCGTTTGATTGGCTAGATAGTCCTAGATAAGCAAAGATAGTCATGAGTTTATGGCTGTTTGTTTGGCATGATTGGACTATCATAAGGCCCCAGAAAGTGTTGAAGGCCCGCCCTGGCCCGAAAAGTTATTCAGAATTGTGTGATTATACAATCACACAATTTTGCTGTGATAGTGCACTGTTACTCCTTGATACCCAAAAATGTCCTTGTCTCTCTCCTCTCACTCTACCTCATTTCTGCAAGTCGCCCCAATTTTCCTCATTCGATCTCTCCATCCATTCTTCTCTGGCTCCACAAATGCAACCGAAACTCTCGAAACTTCACCTCGGCGGTAGTGGTGCGCGTGACTCCATGGTCGTCCGATGGTCTTTCGCCGGGCTATTTTCGCCGATTTGGTGCCAAGTGTCCAGCGTCGTTTTGTGGCGTTTTTTTTTCGTAGGCCGGCGGTTGTTAGTGTAACGATGACAACCGCCGTCACACCATGGATTTTGCCGCTCCATGGCCAACGGGCTGGATCTGGTTCGATTGTTGTGTTGTTGTGCCCGCTAACAACCGTCGTCGATTGTTGAGGCTGTGATGATTTCCAAGAGTATCTGAGCCAAAAAAATTCTAAAGTTCTCCATTTTCGATTATTCATAAAATTGGTGTTCGATTCTTCAAAATCTTTGTATCATTCTTCGAATTGGGTTGGCATTTGGGGTGTGTCTTCTCTGAATTTTGGGGCTGGTGACGATTGTTTGGTTTTAAATGAGGCAGTGTATGATGATTCCCAAGAGGATCTAAGCAAAAAATTTGGTTTTAGTTCTCCACTTTCAGTTTCGGAATGTTTGGTGTTCGTCGATCTTCATTTCTTCTCCTTCAAAATAGGTATTCTAGTTTTCAGAGATTTTCTCGCAAGCATGGAAGTTCGATTTTTCCAAATTTGTTTCCAAGGATTGTTGCAAAATTTGGTGTGATATTTTTCCAAATTTGACATTGGATTCATTGTTGTAGAAAATTAATAACTTAAAAAATAATAATGATAACTAAAACTAGTAGGAGTAATTAATAAATTTCACATATTCTCAAGTAAATAAACGTAAACATAATGTATTACTAATAAATTATTTAACTAACTTAATCGAATAATTCACATGGTCTTTATATATGAAAACATTTATATATAAATGAGAATAAGGATATTTTCGTCAATTCACATTATATCTACCAAAACTAATTTGTGTATCAAACAACATTTTAAAAAGACTATCTTGACACTATCTTACTTTCGGCCCGAAAACACTATCTCTATCTAGCTTTCTTGCACTATACTCTCGTGCCAATCAAACGCACCCTTAATGAATAATGATTCTATCCATAGATGTGACTGGGGAGGTATCCTCAAAGATATTCCAATGATTATGAAGCAGATATTAATAGTTAATAATTGTAATATTTAACCAGCATGATGATGTACTGGATGGATCAACCTCACGTCATCCAGATTTAAGATAATTACACGAGACAATTATTTTCAATTTTTCCATACCCAATTACCTTATTATATTCTCGACTCCTCTATTTGAATTTTGAATGAAGCTTGAGACGAGGTTGATCAAAGCTTCTTGTGCTTTGTGAGTCATATATAGATCGAATTACAAGTCGACATATGTCCTTTACTTGATCTCTTCCTTGATATGAATGACCTACTATAAAGTACTAATAATCTTATTTTAATAATTCACCTTCAATTCGTTTCTCGATATTTGAATATTAAGCAATTTTTTTTCCGTCATGATAATCCATTGTATTTACTTCGACTAATGTACTTAAAAACTCGTGAAATAAGTTGGTTTAGTCCCTTGCATGTTATCCTAATTAATGGAATGGGTCATGTACAAGATTATAGTCTATTGAATAGTTGGGATTTATATTCTAGTTATTTAATAATGAGAAATGGTATGCTACATGTTTTATATGGGCTTCTTATGTGAGCACCACTCTCGTTTAACCCACGTTTAGCGTTGTTCGTTTCGATTTATATATTTAGTTTGATTATAATACATTAAAAAAATATTTTTACAATTTTTAATTTCACAAAATTCATAAAAATCAAAGCTCGATTTGTTATTTTATTAATTTATTTGAAATTACAGAGAAAACGAGCAAATTGAGTTCTTTTTTATGAATTTTGTGAAATTAAAAATTGCAATAACATTTTTTAATGTATTAAAATCAAACTAAATATACAAATCGAAACGAACAACGCTAAACGTGCGTTAAACGAGAGTGGTGCTCACATAAGGAGCCCGGATAAGGTACGCAGCATATAATTTCTCTACTTAGGAGTATTATATTGTGCCCGTCATTTTATGGTGCCATAAATAGTTTTACTAGAATTATAAAAAAGTTTCACAAACAAACTAATTCAAATAAATAACATATAACAAAAATTCAACTAAACAAACTAATTGTCAAATTACGATTCTATGTTCATTCTTAATAATATTAATTATTATATATAACTGCTATTTAAATCTCTAACTTCAGAAATCATTAAAAATTAGGCTCGAATCTGAAATATTTTTTTAATTAATCATCAAATTACGTTTATAGATTCATTCTTAATATAAATAACTGCTACTTAAATGAAGGCCAAAAAAATTATGTCAATTGGGTCATTATCGGATCTCCCCAATATGGACCCAACTCAATAATAAGTTTATCCAAACCCAACCTAAAATCATCAGATTCTTATTGGGTCAAAACTGATCATTTTATCATGAAAAATGAAATTTAGTCTTGTATACTCAAATCAACATATAATTCATCAATGCAACTCAATATAACATAACGTCAATGCAACTATAAATATACTACTATCCAATCCAGATTTAGATTGAAATTTCAATTTAAATATGATCACATTGCCACAAAATCTTGACCAGTACTTCACCATGTTAGACTACCACTACCCTATCACATCCTTCAGAAAAGACCACAATTACAAATATTTTATTTTGGAAGGAGGGAGAGGGAGGGTTATTAACTTATTTCCCCTTCAAAATTGACTCAAAGGTGGCTTCTCTCATCGATCTAACGCTATAATGAGATAGTTATCCATGCAGGCAAATAAATGTCCTAGTTCAGTGTACTGAAATTAAATACTCCATATGTAAGTGATGGTTTATTTTATTTTATAAAAAAAGATGGTGACACAAAAGCCGCCTTGGGCCTTCAAGCATTAATTAGCCCACGTGAATTTTGTGCTATTCCATTTTCAGCCCAGGGAGGGCATTCCGCTACTATCTATACATAGGAGTACTACTAAGATAAAAACAAACAATTTATTGGAAGAAATTAAAAAAAAGGTGGTGGTGGTAGGAAAATGGAAGGATCAGGCAGTTTGAGGTTGATATACTCAGTAGATTCAGTGAGGAGGAAGGAGGTTTACCGGCGTTCAATTCCGAGGAGGGGGAGAGTCAAGGTGGCGATCGTCACCGGATTGGCTCACTCTCTCTCCTCCATCATTTCACGATCCCAATCAAGGTGGCGATCGTCACCGGATTGGCTCACTAGCTAGTTTGATTAATAACATACTTATTGCTCAAAAATATTGACTTATAATATTTAGAAATATTGAATTATAACAAAGTAGTAACAGAGTAATTTTAAAAATGTGCGGAGTAACAAAGTACTTAGTTTTAAAAGAAACAAATCGATTATCCAAAAGGAAAATTAAGTAGTAGTAACATCCAAAGAGTATTATTTAAACTTAAGATAAATAAATTAAAAGTAGTACTGTAACTCCATCGAACCAGAGACGACATCATGATTATTTTTATTTTCATTATCAAACAACGTCTCATTTTCTACCTTATTTTAAATATAGATCTTTAAAATCCAAGCTGACTTTTGATGAGCGAAATCAACTTTCCTCTACTAAAAATAAACCTTTTAAATATTTTTGTGACTTTTATTATACTTACTATTGATTGTAAAAATCAATTGTTCAGAATTAGTTCACATAAACGTCAATAATTTAGGGTTTAAACTTCAAAATGACTATATACATAATCTAATGACTATATAATGATACTACTAAAAAATAATCTCTTTCGTTCCGTAATTCATATTCATTTTGTAAACGTCACACCTTTAATTAAACTTACTTACTTCTCCCTCTTATTTTACTTTTTTCCTTCATTTAAATAATTAAACATCAATTTCTTAAATCTAATACTCTCTCTCTGCCATTTGAAATTCCAATTTACTATTTTAGTCTATTTGCGAATAGGAGTCTTAGTTCACTTTAACGGTAAATAGTAGGTTAACTCCGCATTCCACCAATTCATTTCACTTACATTTTATTATAAGAGTGAATCACATAAATGGTACATGATCTTTCACTTTCGCACATAAATAATACTTGATCTTAATTTTATATCATTTTTGGTACCTAATGACAAAAATAACCCTAGGTACCAAGTATTTAATTTTTTTTTGTTATGGAGGATATATTTTGAAATTTCAATTTAGTACCAAACATGTGATTTCTTTTTTTCTTTCTTTCTTATTTTTCTTCTTCTTTAGTTTCTTCTTTCTTTTTAGTGTTTTATCTTCCATTCTTCTTCTTTTTCCTCATTAGTTTATATTTCCTCTTTTTCTTTTCTTTTCTTTTCTCTTTTTTTTTCTTTTTAGTGTTTTATTGTAACACCCCGTTTAAAAACAAAGAGAAAAAAAAATCAATTATTTATTTCAAATTTGTAGTCATGTACTTGGTCAAATATATTTCTCCAAACCCCATCACCAAACGATTTCCCCATATCTTAACTTCCTAAAATCTCTCCAGCAAACCAAATCTCTACAGAATTATTATACTACTCCATATCAGTTTCAAATCTACAATTTATACGTGAATATATACACCCAAACCGTCCCACAAATTTTTCATCACGTGTGGAGTAGGGCAGCCGTGAGTTTCATCAAGTTTTCCCCTTGCACATTGAAGTTCATTCCTTGAAACGAACAGGTATAGCCTTTTCCCCTCAATTTTCTTGGCATAGTTCATGATTCACGGTAGTTCCTCCATGAGAATTTATTTCACCCTTGAAAAATTGTTGAATGATTTATTAAAGCCTCGACCTTTAATGATTAGATGTTGCCTTTTTGTTTCTTCCAAACTCAATTCTTGATGCCCATTAATAACTGAAATCAAACAATTAGAAAACTTAATAAAAGGTTTAGAATGGGGAAAAGGGAGAGAGACGTACCGGTTTGTGCTTGGTGGCGGCGGTTGGTGAACGGAGCTGAGACGGCTGGAGCTCGGCGGTGACGGAGCTAATTTGGGTTTTGCAGTTTCTGTTTTGAAACTTTAAATTGTGAGATGAGAATTTGGATTGACGTTTTGCAAAATTGATAATAGGGAAGGGAGAGTACAGAGGAGAGGAAGAGACGAGAAATTGAGAGTGAGCTTTGTGCTTATTTGTGAGAGTTGTAGAAGAATGGCAGAGAGAGCGTGAGATTTAGAGAGAGAGAGTTGCTGGTTTGAGTTGTCTTTGGGAAGTAGACGTGTGGTGGCAGGGAGTATACTATGCTACTGTTTCTTTTTCTTGCTTTAGCTTTTAAGTGTTGGGTTACTTTAATACTTTTAGTTGGGCCTTGTAAATTAAATAAATGGGTTGGAGAGTTTGTGTTTAATTGCTCTGTAGTTTGCGTTTAGTATCTTCTACTTGGCTAATTAAATAATTTTGAGTAGGCGTTGGACTGATTGTGCGAGAATATGTATGTTCATCTATGTGAAAGAATGATGAATAATTTGAGCACACGCACGTAGGATGCATGCATCGTTTTAAATTAAGGTATTTTGCAAAGTCTAATTTTTAGCATATCATATTATTTTAAAAAGGGTGAACTTTGGACGTTGTTTGTGGTTGAAGCAGAAAGTGATTGAGGAGTTAAGCATTTGAGGTGGACTTTCTTTTTAAATAAGGGCAATGCCCTAAGTATATTTTTATGTGAAAATGATATGAATATTTGTCAATCAATGGATAATCGATAGATAATCGAATTCAGGTCTGTCTAGGGAGTGAGTCCCTATTCAGGCTAGTGTACACCTATGGAGATCGTGAGCCGTCTTTTGGGTCGGCCGGTCTAGTGACTTGGAATGTGGCCACATTCCTTGTCATCAGTGGATCAGATATGGTAGACATCTATGGGAAAATGACTGCGCAGTCACGAGTTTTACGATGGAAATGATTTTTGTGTCTTGGGCGATTTCTAAAGTTAAAACCTCAAGGTCACTCAATGGTGGCATGATAAATACTTTTTATAAAATGTTTTCGGCATGAGTCCACTGAGTGCATCAAGTACTCAGCCCTGCATTTCTTTTTAAAAATGTGCAGGTTGAGCGGTGACGAGCGCGGTGGGTGTTGAGCATAAAAGTGAAGAATGTCTATCAAATGTCTAGAATATGTTGTGTCTTCATACATAGCATTATTCTACTCTCGAAGTGCTTCCGCTAAATATTGTTTTTTTAGTTATTGATTGTTGAGATACTCTGATTTTATTCGAGCTATTCCCATTTGTTTCGAGCTATGGTCGATTTGCGTTGTTTTCCCCTTTCGTCCCCGCTTCTTTAACCCTCCCCTAGTCGCGATCAACCGTGTTTTCTATCCTTAGAAAATGCGGGCGTGACATTTATACATACATCTAATTGCATTCATAATATTAATCAAGAACAAAACACCTAATTAAATTAATTATTTAAACAAATTAAATCAATTGAATATTTTTAATTAAATTATTTTATACTCATTTTAGGGTTGAAACACCTAACTAAAAATATTCAATTGTGTATATCATTATAAATACAATTCACAATTTAAATTTTTTATTAAGACTATATTGATTAGTTATTAATTTTAAATAAAATAATAATAATAATTATATGATAATATATGATCATAATTTAATTGATTATACTATAATTATTTATTAATTAAGAGCACTAGTTTTTAGTATTATAAGTTATAACAATAACATTATTATTATAATAATTAAAGTTGGTCTCACATCCTACTTTCTTTTATACTCCTTCCGTCCTTTGAATTTTATCACATTTTTATCAGACATGAGTTTTAAGAAATGTAATGAAAAATGAGTTGAAAAAGTTAGTAGAATATGAGTCCTATTTTTAAATTAATAGTTTTATAATAATAAAATGTGAGTGAAATGAGTTAGTAAAATGTTGGATCACTTATAAAAAAATAGTAAAAATGAAATTTGATAAATTTTATGAGACAAACGAAAATAAAAATATTTTTTAACATCCATGGTAATAAAAAAGGAATGCGTGAACTTATTTGCAAAACAAACAGTTCATGGTATTTGGCTAAATTTAGTATACTTTCCTTTTCACATTTATTAAAATCATATGCGTCCAATTTGAAAAGGGAATCAAGCTCCATGTGCAGTTGCAATCATAATGATTATAATTCCCAAATTACCCATCATATCATGACAAGAATATTATCAGATAGAGCAAATCTAGCAGGGCAATAACGTAAAAACGTGATCTTGTATTCAAATAAAACTCGACTGCAATCTGAGGGAGAGACAGAGAGGAGAGGAAGAGAGGAGAGGAGCAATGGGATTTGAAGGGAAAGAGGGAGCAATGGCTACTGACTTTTTCTGGTCCTACACTGATGAGCCTCACGCTTCACGCAGGAGGCAGATTCTCTCTCAATACCCTCAAATCAAGCAATTATTCGGCCCTGACCCCTTCGCTTTCCTTAAGGTTTGTTGACGTTTTGCAATGTAGGTTTTTATTTCGAGAATTCATACGAGATCTGTGCTGAAACTCATTTTGTGTTTGTTTTCTGCTGCATTCTGATTTTGGTGCATTTAATTTTGTGATTCAATCCTGAATTCATGTGCGCGCGCTCGACTGCTAAAGTTTTTAGCTGTTTTGTTGCCATTTTATGATCAATGCTAGGGTTTTTGTTAGAAGTGATCTTTGATGGGGATTAAGCCATTCACTGCAAGAGGAAAATTACTTATTGAAGATAAAGAAATTTAACTCTGTCAAAACTCAACTAGGGGATTGTGAATTTCATTTCTAATGTGGATATAGTCTTCCTATTTTATCAGAATTTCAAAAATCTTTGCCTCCTAATATTGAGAAGTATTCTGCGATTCTTCTGATACTTTACTGTAGCATTAGAATCTAAGTACTATAGTTGTTTGAGATGAATCATTAGTACTCCCTTTTCTGTTTTAGAGTAAGACGAGATCATTGTGCCGAAAATCCCCTGTTTTTGGTTTTCCAATTTTGCATCTGTATGGATGATCAGTAGAGTCGAGGGTTGCTGTTCTGGGATTGTGAATTGGATGATTGTGCTAAACATTAACTTATTTAGCATTTGGCGTGTCTTAATAAACCGCAATGCACAGAATGCTTCGGAAAAGGTTCGAGTAATTAGATTGAATAAAGATTTACCTTGTATCCTTCATTGCAGATTGCTGCAGTTGTGTTGCTTCAGCTATGGACTGCGACTTTCTTACACAACGCATCCTGGGTGAAGATACTTATAGTGGCATATTTCTTCGGCTCTTTCCTCAACCACAATCTCTTCTTGGCCATTCACGAGCTTAGCCACAACCTAGCCTTTTTGACTCCTGTCTACAACCGGTGGCTAGGAATCTTCGCCAACCTTCCCATTGGCGTTCCCATGTCCGTTACTTTCCAGAAGTATCACCTCGAGCACCATAGGTACCAAGGGGTGGACGGACTTGACATGGACGTCCCAAGCCTCACAGAAGCCAAGGTTGTGAGAAACACCGTCTCAAAATCCATATGGGTTGTTCTCCAACTATTCTTCTATGCTCTCCGGCCCCTGTTTCTCAAGCCAAAACCTCCCGGCATATGGGAGTTTATTAACCTCACTATCCAACTGGCCCTTGATGCTGCCATCGTTTGCCTCTTCGGCTGGAAATCCTTCAGTTATTTGATCCTGTCCACGTTTGTTGGAGGCGGGATGCACCCCATGGCCGGCCACTTCATTTCAGAGCACTACGTGTTCAATCCAAAGCAAGAAACGTATTCTTACTACGGCCCTCTCAACCTCATGGCATGGAGCGTGGGCTACCACAATGAGCACCACGACTTCCCAAGAATCCCCGGGAGCAAGCTGCACAAGGTGAGGGAGATTGCGCCCCAGTTTTACAAGGATCTTGATTCGTATCAGTCATGGAGCCAGGTCATCTACATGTACGTAATGGATCGAACAGTCGGGCCATTTAGCCGGATGAAGAGGAGTCAGTCAGTGTTGGACAAGAACAAGTCTGAATAGGCGTGTAAGATTTTTGAATATAGTGAATTTGTTTGTTATAATTCTTTTCTGAAGCTTTCGGCTGCTTACTTATGTATGAAATTCTTGATGCTAATTATTTTTTGAGAAAGAATATTGGATGAGTTGTTTTTCCTTGATTTTGAGTAATCATATTTCTTTTTCTCACTAACATATCATCCCAGATCAAATTCAGACTTTTACATATTCAATATTTTTGTTGAGCCTTGAATTTCTTGTCTAATTTAGTTCTTACATTGAAATATTTTCAATGTAAGAACTAAATATATTTCAATGTAAGAACTAAATTAGACAAGAAATTCAAGGCTCAACAAGAGTATCTTCTCTTCTGTATTGAACGCATCTTTTATGTAGTTTTCTATATTAACTACCTCCGTCTCATGCTTCTCGCATTTTCTTTTTCGATTTGTCTTAAACTACTTGCATTATTTCTATTTTAATTAAGAATAGAGGTATTTAATTAAAATATTAGAGTTAATAAGAAAAGTGAGTAGAATGGGACATAGAGAGCATTAATCTTATATCTTCTATTTTTCGGGAAAAAACACCTCCAAACAAAAGCTACCCTCTCTCTTTGGTTTTATTATAAACTATTGGAGTTCGTTTCATAGCCGTCCTAAATTAAACTGTGATTAACATTGTAATTTTAGTCAGTACAACTTACAATGTGCTCAAATGCTGTTACGTGGCTTCGAATTTTTACTGAGACCAGTCACCACGAGTAAAGGTTTTAAGTAAGAAATTCATACAATGCACAGTTGCCCTTCATTTCAGTGCAGTTAGCCCTAAAATTTGTCATCATCATAAATATACCCAGAAAAGAAATGCAATGCTGGGTTCTGAGGCCCTGTTTGAGATATTTCTGTTGAAGACTGTTGTCCGATTATGCTTATGCAGAAGTGTTCAGAACCTCATCTCCACAAGGAACGTAGACGAGAGGGGGTCTGGACTCAGCAGCAGGTGGTCTCGGTTTCTCTTCAGGTGCAGGCTTTGGCGGTCTGGAATGAACTTGTTTCAGTTTCTCTGCAGGAATATCAAACTGCAAGCCAAAAGAATAAAGCAATAGTTGAAGCATTATGTCAAATATTTATCTTGACCGATTAACTTTCAAAGTGAGCTTGCCTACCTTGTAACTACAGCCAGCTATGCAAGCACGAAAGCATTCCTGAAAGCAAGAATGCAATTAGGCACGACCAAGAAAACTGAAAGTGTTCAAGAAGTTGAGGTGGCACGAACCTCCGAGTACCTGACAGAACCAGGGGAGCGATCAATATAGGCACTCCACTGCTTGTCCTTGAGGACGGGGTCTTTGTAGCATATCTCGTCACATTCTCCCAAACCTGAGTTTACAATTTACATCAATAGCATCAGAGTTCCCTACTAAACTAATTACAAAGCAAGAATACCACGGTATTTGTAGTCTGTTTATAAGGAAAGAAATCGAATTGCAGATTCAAAACTTACATTCGTCCCATGTCTCGCCATCAGCATCACATCCCTTTTTGCAGAATACTCTCCCTAAGGGAAATCAGCACATGACTAATCAGATAAACAAGAACAAATTCCAACAACAAAAAGCAGGATTAGGAACAGAAAGATCTACTCAATGTTTGCAAACAACCAGCCATTCTACCTATTTTTATACCTGAAACCAACAGTATCTCACACACACTTCCTGTATCATCGCATATGATAGAACTGACAATACCCGAAATGGTCATCCAAATAGAACTATTACAAGACACACCCATTCTAGGGGCAGCCGTCCAGGTGGTTATGTGTCTCTTTCACAAATACTTACCAAGTACTACAATAAGACTACTGCCACAAGAATACTGAAACGCCTAAAAGGATAATTGCGTAAGTTAACTAAGATATGGTTAGAAACATGGGTAACTGTCAAATTGGGGAAAATACAATAAATCATTCACCATTCATAACTGATTCTCCTTACCAGGCTACTGCATATACGGTTCAAGACCATCATGATTATTACCAATTTGAGGATATACTACATTACAAGAAATATCTACTGTTATGTCAAATACATGTATGGAATACCCCTAAATTGCCTTAAAACTCTCCCACAAACAGCAATCCGATTCAATTATTCAAAACAAAATAGTCCTCCACCCTCAAACACTTTGATCAGGGGTTCCAAAAAACCTAACAAAAAAATTAATGTTATTATATTTGTTTAAAAACTGATATTATGATTAACAAATTTCTGTCTTTACTGGGAACGGAATCCCCACAAGGAAACTCATAACCACTAGGTATTTATCAATTGCAATGTGATGCACGAATGCAGCGAGAAATGGATTTTTTCATATCAAACTAAATCCCTCCATCATTCAAGAATATTCTAATATTTCACAAGTATTGACTACTGATATACTACTAGTTAGAAATGCCAGTACATGCAAATCGGGAAAAATACAATGGCTCATGCACCATTCATAACTAATTCTCCTTCGTGAGATGCGGAATTATAACCATCACAATAATTACTTGTTTGAGGTTATATTACATTAAGGAAAATCATCTACTGTCATCTCAAATACACATGCAAAATACTCCCAAATCCATTCTATGCTTCAAAGTAGATGCATGGAGCACAAAACAAAGGAAATTCAGCACTACTTAAACAAAAAAAAGGTAAACAGTTGAAATTACATGGGATTTGAAAAGAGAAGCGTATTTATGGATGCATTGAGAGTTGCATGGAGGCGCCCATTGCTCTGGAATCATTCTCTGTGATTAATTGTTTGTTTTTGGTTGTAAGGAAGTCAATGTGTTTCGACTCTGTGCACTGTAAAATGAATTGAAGAAGCAGAGGATATTTTGGTCATTTTAAGTTGTTCATTTAGCTGGGCTGCTTCTTATTGGGCTGGACTCGAATGCCATCCCATACTATTCTTACTGATATTCTTTGTATTTTAGAAACATATAAACCCAGATCGCTTATTTCTACAACGGCTATAAAATGACTTCGCAAGGTAGCTGAATCCGAGTTGATTTTCCTCAGCCAAAATACGAACAATTATTAACTTTTAAATTTCATTCTTTAGCTATATAGTAGTACTTCATAATTGGACATGACAATTAAGTGAAACTTACTATTTTTAAATTTCGATTTTTTTTAAGAGTTAGGCATTATTATTTTACAATGTTTACTAATCAATAATAATATTATGACTGAGATTTATGTAACTATTTTAGATCAAAAAATGACTTTTTAGTTACTACTACTTCCTTCTGTCTTCCTTTTCATTCCAAAATAAACTTTCTATACGACAAGAGTATTACAATTAAGTTTGATTGAGACAAAATGCCCGATTTTTACCAGCACAATTAATTAATACTAAATTAAAAGTTAAACAAAACCCTTAAAATATAGTACTATGATTCACGCCCATACGTTTTGTATTTCATAGCTTGAGTCGAGATCCAAAAATAGAATGAAATACGAAATGAGACACTAATAATGAACTGATGAAAAGTTTTGAAGCTTTTAGCATATTACGCCAAATTGATAGAAGAAATGGAAGGAAACTAATAGCTCTAAGATATACAATAAAATTAGTATGCGTGATTAACAATTCAAGATTGTACTCTAAAGGCTACCGGACTCCGGTGGAACGACGTCGCCTTCTCTGATCTCGAGCTTGCGCCTGCTGAATGGAAAGAGGAGGCCGCCTATTGTGTGCCTACACATTTAGGTGAGATATCAAATAGTCCCTCCGTCCCATAAGAATATGCACTTTTGGTTGGGCATGAGTTTTAATGTACAATTGGTAAAGTAAGAGAGGGGTAAGAAAAGAAAAAGTAATTAAAGTATTGTTAGTGGAGAATGAGTCCCACCTCAATAGAGAGAAAAAGTTTCTAAAATTAAAAAGTGTATATTCTCGTGGGACGGACTAAAAAAGAAAAAAAATGCATATTCTTGTAGGACGGATAGAGTAATGAAAAGCTATCCCCGCTGGAGGTGTTCAAGTTGAGTCTAATCCATCTGAAAACTCAATCGTTCTAGTGCCAATCACCCAAAAACACACCTATAGCTTCTACTATACGATCATGTCTAAGCGATATCAGAATGTAGAAGGTGATTATATCTTATCATGTGGCTTGTAGACAGAAATAGGAACATACCCCGATTTCAGTCACAAAACGGCAGGAAGAGCATTGAACTGCTGGTGCTCCATGTGGATACATAAGGAGCACTGCACAGCCTCCGCAATTTACTTGTCCAACTTCATGGGCTGCAGAAGGTTGGGTGACATCAGTCTAAGGGCTCAGATGACATAGTTTGGATATCAAAACCATCAAGGGAAAATTTTAACGTCCAACAGACATAGGTCATCTTTTTCAGTGGAATGTGGAATGCGGATAATAAACAAGTTACTTAGACATGAAAAATCTTTGGCTGGAAGCGACTGTCCTTGCATCAAGCGATTGTTACCTGCTAGGACGAAATTGACTTCCTGGCATCCTGGGCATCTAATCCACTTTGCTCCTTGCGGATACAGACACAATTTTCGGCATGTACCACAAACTAGCTGTGCTTTCTCTGCTTCAGTACAGCATTTCCAGTGTGAATACAAGTATCAAAAGGTGAAAACCAAGCACAAAATATGGTGTGCGTTCTTTGATGGAACATGCTAAAGTCAGAGTTCCTCTCTCTCTCTCTCTCTCACACACACACACACACACACACAATAAAATAGCCATTGTAAAATTTTGACCATCATGATATCAAATCTAATGAATCCACTTTGCTTCAAGATTCTAAAAATTAATTCTGTATCAATTGTTTGAACATAAGCCTTACCATGCAATTTAAGCTCACATATATTTGGTCAAACTTCAGTTCAATGAAAGTTAACACTAAACAGAGAATCCAAAACTGACAGGAAGCTAAATTAAGCTTGCAAGTTTCTTAAAAGAAAATGTTTACTAAATGTGGAAGTTTTAGATGCAGACTCATTTTCAACAAGATATGTATTCACCACAACTAGCAGTCACTGACTTAACAA
Source organism: Salvia splendens (assembly GCF_004379255.2). Lineage (NCBI taxonomy): Eukaryota > Viridiplantae > Streptophyta > Magnoliopsida > Lamiales > Lamiaceae > Salvia > Salvia splendens. The sequence goes on from NC_056037.1 coordinate 8,725,670, forward strand.
AGGAACTACAATTATTGCATTCCTGGAAATTGGAAATCAGTGATGAACATACTCACCAGAAGATGATGATTTAGGCACTGGCGTCAATGAGTGTGGCTTTGACTGAAGCTGTTGAAGAGGAGATGCAGGCTGTGGCATAGGTGTTGGTCTCTTCTCATCATTCTTATTTTCTTCTTTTTTTACTGCATCTAAATAGCAGAGCAAGGACAAAATCTGTCAAAGCTAATAAATAAACCTCATTTAGCACTCCTCAAATAATACTTTCAATGAAGCATAGACAATTTCAATTAATAAACAGCAAGCCATAGGAAACCGGTACATTTTGCCACATTACAGAGAGCAGAACTTGAAATGACCCAGAACAGAAGGCATGAACCATTATTCTATGAATAGTAGTCAGAGAAGAATTCGTCCTATGAAATTGAAGAGATCTACTGAACACACAGAAATTTGAACATGAAAATTAGAATTATTACACGGCAAGGTATCCGACAAACATACCAGAAGGCTGTTCGGATAACAGCAGCTGCTGTGTTGGAGGTGTAGCTGGTGAAGACTTCCCTGGCGTGGGCATCTTTTCTAATTCTGATTGATGTATTTCATCATCCATTTCTGTAATTTTTGGTTTGCTTCCCATCTCACAATCTAAAATATTCCAAGTTAGCTGTCTCTGATACTACTCAGCAAGCAAACATATATGCAGCTGTTACACATTGTGGGCCACTTCCTATTAAAAATGACCAAATAAATACATATTTCACCAGCTTCTATCACCAGAGGTTAAATATCCAGATTCCATACACATTGATGCATTTCAGATCTTTTCTTATGTAATTTACATAATTTCAGCTTCCATCACTGGAGGTTAAATATCCAGAAACATTAATGCTATGTTGATGTTGAGAGAGTTTCGAATGATTGTCCGAAACATTAGTGGCTGCTCTAGATTACTTAACAGCGGTCTAGGAAAGAAAAGTCGAAACTAGTGTTGATGAATTATGTCTGTTTAGGAAAGCCTGAAGGGAACTTGAAACTAGTACAACACTACAACTAAGTAGCGGCATCAGCTCTGTTGTCAGTAAAGTGATAGTAGAGTTGAGTTCTCAACTTAACTCAGGGGTTATCATATTCATATTATCTTAATTTGCATCACTAATCCAACATGAAGATCTGTCGAGGATGACAGATCCAGTACACTCAAAAGAAATCATTCTTCTGACTAAAAGGAAAACGCACAATACATTGCTATTTAATTATTACAATTTTCATGGATTGAATACATACAATACACATAATATGCATTTCATTATATGACAATTGGGCATTATACCCTCTTGAATAGAATGCATCACAAATAAGTTAATGTGCCACTCAAACTAGAAAACAAAGAATCCGAGGCATAACTCACTGGAAGACACAGTTGATGGCGGATGGAGTGGTGGTGTTTGTGGTTGTGGCATCTGACACAGCAGCACTGACTCCCATCCAGGTGGTGGACCTTCATCTAAGTCTTCATTGCTCTCCTCCTTTACATCTGAGATGTCCAGGGTAACAAATCTAAGGAATGGTACACCAAGTATAAAAAGAATATGAAAGAATATAACCACAAAATGAGTCAAGTTTATCCTCAAAGAAGAGTTCACGAGCAAAAACATCCCCACCTGCAATTCTCATTTTCCCAATCATTTAAATAATCATTAATCATTATACATATGAAAAGCAACATTTAATCAAATAACTTAAAGAGTGGTAAGTTGAACTTATAAATGTATCTACCTAGTCTAGTCTGATAATTAAATTACGCTAGCTGAAGAATGATACCAAGATGATTCACAAACCAAAACCATTAGATAGTAAATAAAAACTGCAACCTGTTGGGCTTGGTGTTGTGTTTTCCAATGCATTTACAAGTTTACTAAACTCCCATCCAGGTGGTGGCCCATCATCATCAACATCATCATCATCATCATCATCATCATCACCATCATCTTCATCCATGTTGTCTTGTTTGCTGCTTGTCATATCTGATAAATTAATTAATTTTTCTTAAGACTGATATTTCAGGTACGCAAACAAAGCTAACATTAAATAATAAAAAATGAAGAGGATTCGTTAATGTAGCTTTAAAAAGTCCAAAGGGAGAGATGCAGAAAAGGTCTTATATCAAACATGGCAGAAAAGAGGCCAGTTATTACTTGAAGCCAACGCAACATAAAAAGATAACTGCTGGAGAAGTTATATAACTAGTTGATTTCATTTATTTTGACAACAAAAACTACAAAAATGGACATAGAATTTTTTTCTTCCCCTTTTCTTGGTTGATAAAGATCCAAGTATCCAATGATACATTAATAATTATAGCTCTGTGTCCCTCTGTTCTTTCTTATCCTACCTCCTAACGCTAGATTTTGCAAGCTTAACAACATTGTTAACAAATGCCACATGCCAATCTAACGCAGCGCCCATAACATTGATATATAGAATGTAGCAATCCTTGCACAGAGATAGGGTAACACCGCAATCCGCCTTCCCCAAAAGAACTAAAAGGACAAGCCCATAGCATCTTTAACTAATAACAATTCCAAACAAATCCAGAAGCTGTATAATTGTTCAACTTTCACCGAAATCGATTAAACCAAGCTATAAATCTCCAAAGCAGAATACTAGCTCATGAAATCCCTAAAACACGGCGAAGAGCGATACGATCATGAAAAGAGGTTGTTTATAATAAACCACAATATGACTGTAAATCAGCAAGATGCTATTATTGTTTTGTTTTGTTATTAAAAAAAACTGAAGTAGTCGAGTAACAAGAGACTGGGGTAACAGAAGATTATAAAGTATATTGTTGAAGAAAATAAGTTTAGCTCCTGATTTAGACCTAACCAGAAGAAGGAAGTAATTGAGGGGGTTTGGGGGCGACGAAGTCGAATCCAGGCGGCGGTCCATCCTCTTCCTCTTCATCGTCGTAATCCGGCGGCTGAAGAGTGAGAATGCACTGGAATCCAGGCGGAGGACCGTCATCATCATCATCATCATCTTCTTCTTCTACTACTACTTCTTCGGCGGCATTAACAGCTGCTGCTGCTATTTCCTCTTCTTCTACCATGATAATGTCCTCTCCCATCTCTCTCTCTCTCTCTCTCTCTCAGAGTCTCAGTGCTGATTTGAGTAGAGTCTTATGTTGCGCTTTGAATTTAGGCAGAGCCTTCACAAATCATAACAACTTACATAGATAGCCAGGGTTCGAATAAGGAACAAATAAATTATTGACAATATTCTTATTTAAGCATAAAAAATAAAATAAGATAACATGGTTAATTAAATTGTATTTATTTAAATATACAATGACATATTTATGATAATTATCGTGCTAAAGATTTATAATTATAGTAAATTTATTAGTACATTTATAAACTTATAATAATAATAATAATTTATAATTATACTATATAGGTAAAGTATTTTGAATTTAAATATTTTTTGTAAATATCTTTATTATATTTAATGATTATGAGTACGGTTTGTATATGTAGTTTTATTTAACACATTAAAAATATACTCCCTTTATAATTTTATTATATTTAATGATTATTGTGTTTGTTTGATAAAAATTAAATAAAAAGGTAATAAGAATTATTTTAAAACTAAAGTCCTTTTTGGTCTCTTACATTTACCCTAAAAAAAAAATTTGATCCTCTACATTAAGTTTGTGACCTTTTGGTCCCAAACAATATGTTTTGGTCCAAACTTAATCCTTTTCCGTTAAAACTAACGGTCAAACATGTTCGACCAAATTAATGACTTAATTATAATCTAATCAACCTAATTAATTTAATATTGAAATTTATAAAATATTTTTTAATTAAAAAATAAAAATGAATTAAAATTAAAAAAAGTATTTAAAATAAAAATTGAATTATTTATTTCTAAGTAACCAAATTAACTTAATTAATTATTATTCTATATTAAAATATAAAAACTATCTCTTATTTTATGAAAATACTAACATTTACGGGACTTTATATAAAATAAAATTAGCATTTACGGGACCATACTTCTTTTCGATCCATCCTCAAAGCAAACAATATTTTGTGATATTTTCAGTATAAAATTAACATTTACGCGACCATACTTCTTTTCGATCCATCCCCAAATATCAATCAATATTCCATGTTATTTTTGGGTGAAGTCCCGTAAATGTTTTTTTCATTAAGTAAAAGGTAGTTTTTATATTTTAATTTAGAATAATAATTGACTAAGTTATTTTTTTATTTAAGTAAATTTTTGTTTAATAATAATCAATTATTATTTTAAGTAAAAAAATATTTTATAAATTTTAATATTAAGTTAATTAGGTTAATTATATTATAATTAAGTCATTAATTTGGTCAAACACATTGACCGTTAATTTCAACGTAAAAAGTTAAGTTTGGACCAAAACATATTATTTGCATTTTTTTGGAATTCTTGTTCCCTAAAATATCCCCGTCAATTTTTTAAATTAGAGAATACTGTACTATTTAATTATTTAATATTTTTTTATTTTTTATACTACTATTATTACCATTAATATTATTATTATCATTGTTATTATTTTTGTTGTTGGGTTTATAAATTACTCCTTATTATTACTTTTATTTTTATTAATGTTAATATTACAACATAACTAAACACCCACCAAAGGTATAGTATATGGATGAATTGTTGCATTTTTGAAATAGATAAGAATTGTTTTTTTAAAAAAAATTAATAGATAATGGGTGAGAATATCTACACACCAAATGCAAAATAATAATAATAAACTAGTATAAAATTTCAATGTAACCCCTATTATGGCAAAGACATTAGTCTCTTAATCATTACCCTTATTTTAAATACATAAATATTCTTAAAATAGATGATACATTCTAGTATTAATCATCTTTAAAATGCAAAATATATGTGATTTTCTGCAGATGGTGAATGCTAATGCAAAAGTGGCTACACGATCATATTGCTGTTTTTTCACATCCAAGAAGTCATGTGGGCAGACGAGGTTGGCTGCCTATCTGTGGACAAAGTCCTAAAATCTGCCATCAAGTCATCGGAGGGAGCCATGGCTGGCAGCTTCATAGCCGCGACAGCCTATTTCCTCGTCCTTCTCTCCTCGCTCCACAACATCATGAACCCCTTCGCCCTCCGGGCCTAGAGGCGAGTTCATTCTAAGAACATGGAGTCTCATTTTAGCTAAATATTCATTCAATTTCATAATTTTCACATATCACAATACGTAGCAGTATATTACAAGCCCCTTTTTATATTTACAATCAGCGAAACTTATGTCTCAGTTTCTGTAGTCTGTATAGTGTAGAGTGAACTTATTCAACCCCACTCACACCGTCATACATATACATTCATCATAGCACACACAATCATATACCAACAATAGTAACATGGCATAATTTCAAGGTATAGGTAGATTATCATGGAACCTGGTCCATGAAATCAGAGGTGTCGATGCCCTTGTCAGAGAAGGTCTCGACGAGCCTGGAGTAGAGCTTCGCGAGCAATATCTTGAAGCCCATTGAGCTTCCTCTCTCAACTTTCTCATCAGCTTTTCCACAGTCAAATGGGTTCCCTATCGGAGCACCTCGCATGTATTCCTTGCAGGCTAGTAAAATATTCTTGCACCGGCTTCTAAAGTGCTCGTCCACAAGCGCTTCAAAATGCTGTTCATTTTTCAGATAAAACGAGAATTAAGTTCGAGAATGATACACATCTGACCCCTGAGTCCACGAAAAATTGTTTTATATCAACATCTCCTTCGTTAAATGGTTTTTTTACCTTTGGAGGCCTGCGTAGTAGGAACATCATTGACCTGCAGCTGACGAGAAATGCATTCTCGTTGTAGCTGAATGAGTTCTTCTCACCCACGGCTTTCCCCACCTGTGAGTCGTATCCAGCCTCGTTGAAATAAGGCTTTGCATTGAGGACAAGGGCCTGGAGAGAGAGCAAGAGCTGAAGGATGGTTGAGGATGCTGGATTCCAAACTTCACTCTCGGATCCCGTCCATGTATTCAGGAGGCTGAGGCAGACCTTTCCCGATTCATACAGGTTGGGATTGATGCGAAGTCCACCGGAATTGTAGTAAACCATCTGCACAATCGTGTGCTTATAAGCATCACATAATCCTTCATTGGATTAGTTTAAAAAATTTATTGGAGAACCCTACATACCGGTGGCACATTAGGATATTCCGGGGGAAGATAGATGTCGAAAAAGAACAATCCATCGTGATATGGGGTCCCATCAGAGCCTACAATTGCAGCTCGGAGCAACTGCATTCGTTCCTCATAGACACGCACATAGATCGTTTCTGTTCACATTTTTTCAAATTTTCGTTTATTCGAATATGAAAATACAATTCAAAAACTAACATTGCTGCTCCTTTACTAATAGAAATTAAATGGAATGGCTCTAATACCGAATACTAGAGATATAGATCACAGCAAGGTAAAATTCTCACCAGGAATGTCTTTCTCAAGAATGCTCCATTCTTGGTGAACCTTTTTTAACCAGCTTCGTTTCACCTGAAATATGCCAAAAACTGAGGCAGGGAAGGACAAAAACATATTGGTATTTTACATAAAAAGAGATTCTTATGGTTACCTGAGGAGACTGCAGGTTCATCCCAGATTCGTTGGCAAAGTGGTGGTCTGAGTAATCATTAACCATGTCAAACCGCCTAAACCACCCCAAACGCTCGCTGCCAGAGGGCAAAGTGATATCATCGTTAGCTTGTGTGGTCTGCAGCGAAGTCATCTTTTCAGGTGTTTCCATATCATCCTCAGCTGGAATTTGGGCATCGAGGTTCAACCTGCAAAGTTCGAGTGCTTCCTCCTCGTGTGGAGCGTCTCCAACTTCTGATGTGCATCTATATCCACTATACAGAGACGTACCCAGAGTCCCGAGTAGGCTTGACGTCACACGTGTCAGAACCCCCAGCACAACTTGAGAAATGGAATGTGAGCCATAGTCTTTTGCAGTGTCATCGTTGTGACCAAATACATCCTGCATAATTTTCCGTTTAGTCAGCACTAGAATGAGACTGTTAGAGCAGAATGAGACCAAAGGTGAGTTTGGCATACCTTTGACTTCTGGCCTGAAATTTGGTTCTTCAACGGAAGTTCCTCAATCGGAGTTTGAGCAGTTGCGTCACCAAGCACAGAAGCAGCTGCACTTTCACATTTGTCGACTCTATAGATCTCATATGGTGCGACCTATAACAAATTTCCAATATTCAGCAGAAGGAATTCGAAGCAAACAACGGAAAACATCTAACAAGATGGGAATAATCGATAAATTACAAACTTGATAGTATTAAAGAAGGATACCTCAGTAACAGCACCGGTGCCCCATTGCACTTGTATAGCTTCGTGTTTGAGGCCAACGACAGTCCCAAACTGAGATAGGAACGTCTTGTTGAGATATACTGTCTGATCTACATTGTTTTCCACGGCTCCCAAATCTTCTCCTTTTCCCGTGTGCACATTTGGTATTTCCGGAGAATCTCTGTTTGAGAGATCGAGAATGCCCTTCTCAGCACTAAAAACTACCTCACCCAAGTTGTAGCAGTAGTCGGGGTGTTCGACCAACTCATAAGCACTCACGACCTCCTCTGTTTGTTCTTCCTTGGAGCCGATCCAATCCGGAGAGGACTTGCACCATTTCACCTTCACAGTTCTTTCCTTCGGATCCACACTTCTAACGACTCCCCATCTCTGGGGCCTGGGAACTTGAGAGTCATCATCCGCTGTTCCCTTCTCCAACACAAATACATCAGGCAAAAAGTCATGAGCATCAACAATATTCACAGGGTAGACCAGACGTGAGTCCAAACCAAGCGATTGGCTCCCGTTCTGCCAAAGCACATCGACTTTAGTCTTCGTCTTCACGATAACAGCGATGTTCTGGAAATTAGCTCTCATGTCCCCTTTACCGATAAACATTTCCGATTGTTTCGGACCTTTGAGCAGCCCCGATACATAAGAATACGGTAGGCTCTGCTCGACCGGAAGAACGCACCAATCACCGAGCTGCCAATTTGTCTGACCACAAGGCAGCACAGATAAGTTCTTCACATCCTGCAAACACGGTGGAGTAGGTCCCTTCTCATCACTTGAAACGGCACAACAGAGCCAATCAACATACACGAGCCCGGCATCCACATCACAGATGGTGCCTTGCTCGTGTTTGTTCTTTCTCATATCACACAACCAGCGAGTGGATCTTGGAATGGATGACTCAACCTGAACTCTTTGACCAGGATAAAATGGATATGGCAGATCTTCACTGAAATCTTGAGATAGAGCAACGATCCTCTCGGGACCCTCGGCGTTCAGCTGACACTTTGTACCATCGTCAAACAGGATGGAAACACGATCCACAACCTTTTCTACTTTCCCAAGCCACGGACCGTATATGACACAGTCCCCAACAGAAACAGACTGTATTTTCTGAAGATGCCTCGAATCGACGTTTTGTGTTTTAGTACCAAACATATTTTCCAAATCCACAATCATGTTCACACTGACAACCTTTCCCATTTGTCCTAATGGATCTGAAACCAAACAAACCACGTCCCCATTCAAGAACCCTCTCTCGAACATGAGAAGATCGTCTATCTTTTGGATGGATTCTTCGAGCGATGAGAAAATGTTGCAGGCTTGTGGACCATAAAGAAATTCAATGTCCTCCTGATCTTCCGAACCGCTGCTCTCACTGAAGCTGTCGAAATCGCTACGTAGCGAATCCATTATGCCAACTCCTGGAGCAACAAATAATTGAGTTAACTATCAACTAACATAACCGAAAGGCCTGTATCATCGCAGAACTGATGATAACAACCTCCCATCTATACCCAAATTACACTTATTCGTTTCCAAAATCAATTGAGATTACTTCATAAACAGTTCAACTTTGAATGTGCATATCGAACAACTCCGACTAAATTTGTTGGTCAAGTAGGTCAAGCCTTTTTAACAGTTTACAGGGTCATTTTTTATTTTTGAATAGATTATGTGTTTAGGAGCATATTAGTAACTTATCATAATAAAAAAAAATGTCAAATCAAGCAAGATATCGTCTCACGCTTGAATCAAGCCAATATCCAGTGTCCACTTATCAAAATCTTACCCTTTAAAATGCACACCTAATGGGAAAAAATTATCTTGTATAATATACACTATAGCTTCAATCTCTAACATTATTCTTTTAGCTATGTTACACCACTCGAACTACCTCAACAAAGCCTCACAAACAATAACAAACCAAGACACTCCACATTGCATATCTTATAAAATTTTATTTATTTGAAGGAAACAAATAATGCAATACGATAGAGTAAAAGATAATCTTACCGATTGAATTACTTTGCAACTGTATGAGATCTAGCTCCAACCGGTAACCTTTCGCAGACGAAGTGATCTTTAAACCGGGATTAGAAGCCTAGCTCGATAGGAAACTAGAATGCCTCTAATTTATATATATATATATATATATATAGAGAGAGAGAGAGAGAGAGATAGATAGATAGATAAAATTACCTCCGCTAGAGGAGATAATATGCCAAAGGAGATTTGCCCAATGAAGGGAGGATTATGGTGGGATAAAAGGAGTGGAAACACTCCAAATGCCAAAGGAGATTTGCCCCTATAATATAGGGATAGATGGAGTTCTAAGACTCCGGAATGCCAAAGAAGATTTGCCCTAAGAGTGGAAGCAAAGTTTCACCAACAAATTTAGTGGGTTGAAATTTGTGGAAGGATTTAAGAGAGCGCACTCGGTAACGAATTCGAAATCACTTGTCTTGAGACTAAGCGAGGATTTTTTACCGACATTAAGGATGGAGATCAAATTGAACACACTCCTCCACAAGATCACATATGTTGCCAAGTAGAGATTGCCAAAAATTCACCTCCTTCCAATTCGCCCAGTTATAGCACCACTTGATGCCAAATGACGTGGAAGAGTGATTCAACAAAACTAGGAGATAGTCCTTGATGTCCACGCCCAATATTTCTTTTGGTTTTCAAATTGGGCCGAGGATAACTATGACTACGAAAGACAAGGAAGGCTTGCCTCTTAATCAGTATCACCAAGAATCCTGCAGAAATTCAACCCATTTCAGTTAGAAAAAAAAAGCAATATACATATACACAATATATGTATACTACATAAAACATTCTTCTCATATGAACATTTGTGAAGTGCACTTTCTTTCAAGTTTGGTAGTATGATCTATGAATCAATATAAAGACAATAAAGAACATCATAAAAAAGGTTAACTAAACAAAATATGAAGATATGTTATTTTTTTAGCATCAGAAGATGCCAACACACAACAACAATAAGCATCATAAACTAAAGAGTAAGGGAAAGGGCATAAGTATAACGAATGAGATAATCCAAAAGTTAGGTTTCCAAAAATATTTCAATCATTTTCTTTTTACATTTACAATTTCCTACCAGCATTGGTAGCCACAAAAGGGTTTATCATCTGAAATACCACTGTATTCGATACTAACAGAAAATTTTAAACAAAAAAAGTTCAAATACAACCAGATTGTCAACTTTAACAAGTCAAGCAAGCAACGTGAAAGAGAAAAGCCTCAATATGAATAAATACTTCTAACGTGTATCAGTATCATCAATGATTTCAGCAATGGAAATACCAATTTAATACGATTACGTTATAAGAAATCTTGATTAAAAATCATCATCTGTCGCTGGTGTTTACTTCCACAATGTGAACTGTTCATACAAAGTAAACTTTATTCTTTATTCCTTTTGTTTTTCCCCTAAATTCTTTATGATGTAGGTAAGCACTAAAACTGGAATTTTTATACTACTCAGCTGCAGATTAAAATTCAAATAGTTCAAATTCCATCTGCAACCTCGAGTAATCATGCTGAAATCACTTAATTTTGAACAAATAAGAAAAAAAATTATAATCTTGAAACATTCTAACTACTCAGCCATAGATAAGAAACATAATAACACAAAAAAACAGAACAAGACTAGAATCCCAATACGCAGACACAAAAAAGGCCTACCTGATGTCAGCTTCCAATCAAGAAACCTCCATCACCATGATTCCCTTATCAACAAAAAGCAAGCCCACACCTCCAATTTCAAGCAAAGAACTTCTCCTACTTTCTCTACTACTTATTTTGCGAATTGTAACTAGGAATTGCTAACTAAAAAATCAGAGAAAACAAGAGAAAAAGTGTATAAGGGAATTTAGAGAGGCCAGCAAGACACCCTCCAAATCCCCTCCATCAATCCATTCTTACTTCTAAACATGGAGTAGATTGTCCCTTTTCTCTGGTACAAAAAAAAGGAAAAGGAAAAGGAAATATAACAAAGAGATTCGTGTTTATTTGTGATGTTTGCGCAGTTCGCTGTTAACTGGATTTATGGTAGTGATATATTCGCTTCCACGAGAAAACCTCTTTTAAGTCCACAAACTTTAACAAAGTAGTATCATTTTAGATCCGTTAACTTCAAAAATATCATTTTAAGTCATTCGACTACAAGTTAATATTATTTAAATTATTTTAAACTTTTTCTGGAATAAAATGCCCTTAATGCCTTCAAAGGGCACTTTGGACGATTCTTTCGTCACTCATCTTGCGTCAAAGATCTAGAGTCCAATAATTTTTTTTCTACTATTTAATTCAATTACCATCCAAATTGAATTTAAATATAATTAAAAATTACCGTAAAAAATATGTGTTAATTTTTCAATTATTAGATGACCAATTATTTAGGGATAGTGAATTGGGACTTGATACTTTGTTTTATTTTTTCAATGTAAACTGCATTTTAACAATTTACTATAGGTGATTTGTGAATTATATTTAGTTTATTTGTTTTGAAATTATATAATTATTAATTTGGATTGTCATTCGGAGTATTATTTGTATGAGTTTCAGAATGGAGATCAATTAACATCCAAATTGAATTTAAATATAGAAATTTGCCGTTAAAAATTGTTGGACTTTAGGTCTCTGACTCAAGATGAGTGGCGAAAGAATTGTCCAAATTGACCTTTGAAGGTCTTAAGGGTATTTTCGTCCGGAAAAAGTTCAAAATACATCAAATGATATTAAATTGTAGTTGACGGACCTAAAATGATATTTTCAAAGTTCACGGACCTAAAATAATACTTTGGCAAAGCTTGTGGAACTAAAAAGAAGTTTTTTATTTTTATTTTCAAGTCTACTCCAAATAACCAAACTACCCTTTGTTTTAATTTGTTTATATATTTGTTTGTTCGGTAAGAATCACCTAATCCTCCGCTCCTACTCCACTTACTCACTAACTTTGTAGATTTTATATCAAAATTAATTTGGGCAATTCTTTAATTACTCCTATCACTATGTTTTTTTTTATAAAAAAAAAATTAACTTCATATATTTATATCATATATATGAAGGAGGAAATTACAAATCAACTCCTATAAAAAGGAGGAAAGACAAATTACGCCACCTAGGGTTCGAACTCGAGACCTCCAGGATGGACGCGGTATCCAGCACCCTTTACCGCTAGGCCAAGGGGCTTGGATTACTCCTATCACTATGTTGTCACTATAGTTTTTATTTGGAAAAAGTTCAAACCGTGATGAATTATAATAATATACTCCATTTATTTATGCATTTTAAAATCCTTATACACAACATTATACTTAGAGGTCTCCAAACCGAACCGAACCGGACGAACCGGCCCGGAACCGTCACCGACGGTTCTGAACCGGAACCGTCCGCGGCGGTTCGAACCGGGACCAGAACCGCCCGAACCGCCGGGCCGGTTCAGGTTTGCAGAATTTGAAGAACCGTAACCGGCGGTTCCGAACCGCCGGTCTCACCGGAACCGCCGGTTCCCGACACCTCCAGACACTTTTTCAGGCCTACATCCTAGCCTTTTCAGAAACCGCTCCCACGACCGTCGGTTTGGTCAGAAACCGTTGACGGAAACCTCCGGTTTCGGCCGAAAAACCGGCGGTAAACCAGCGGTTCCAACGGCTTTTATAAAAATTTGAATTTTGAATTTGACGAACAACCGCCGGTTCCAACCGAAAACCGGCGGTTCCGGCGGTAAACCGGCGGTTCGGCCGTTTTTTTCAAATATTAATTTTTTTTAATCACAATTTTCCCCTATAAATACCCATCTCCTCTTCATTTCTACTCACCTCATTCTTATGTTAATAAGAATTTCTCTCTCAATCTCAATTTCTCTATTCTCCATCCTCATTCTCTCAAGTTGTTTACGTTATTTGCGCTAATACTATACTCTCACGTTGTTCACGTTATCATCTTCACACAATCACACTACTCTCTATTCTTCACTTTCAATTTCCATAAATATTTATATCATGTCTTCATCTCGTCGTGGTGGTGATCGGGGCAAGGGAATTGCCCAAGATCAAAGTCAAAGTGATACTCGTCGTCGACGTGCCCCTTCTAGAGCACAAGTTGTGGAGGAGGTGAGAAGGCTAGCCGCTCTTCGAGCTCAAGTAAGTTATAATATGTTTTATTTTTTTGTTAATTCATTTTTATTAAATTCATAATTTCATTTTTCAACACTATGTGTCTATGTGTTTATTTTTGTGTTAGTATTTTTACTTAGTTGTATAATTTTCGTAGGAGGAAGAAGATCGAAATGCGGCCTTGTTACTTGCCCTCGCCGACACGACCAACAAGGGGGGCATTCACATTCGGCTTCGCGTTTCGAGTACGATGTGAATCTATCGTCGGACTAAGGCGATGATGGATCGCATCAATTCCCCCCTTCTAGCACCGGCCAAGTTGGCGACAATGATGAGGAGGAGGCCGATCCTCCTCCTTCCGCAGGACGACAAAAGAAAAAGTTGTCTCCCAAGTTGAAATCCGAGATTTTCACCAAACATTTCAAGAAGGTCCCGGTGGTAATTTCAAATCCTAATTTCAAAAAAAAAATCGAACCGCCGAACCGGACGAACCGGCCAGGAACCGGCCCGGAACCGGATTTGCACGGCGGTTCCGGCTGATCACGGTTCACGAACCGGAACCGCCAAACCTTGGTCGAGCCGGTTCAGGTTCATCCAAATCTTGAACCGGAACCGGCGGTTCCGAACCGTGGTAACGTCTAATTATACTACTCTCTTCATCCATGCATAATAGTGTTGTGCAAGGAGTAAAAAACCATCGAGCACATTATTTTTAGTTGTAAGTTCTCCGGTTGTTGTCTCTTGATATAATTGTTATATCCCAGTACAATTGAATGAAACATTTCGTACTCCCTCCGTCCCCGATTAATTGTCACTCTTTTCCATTTTGGTTCGTCCCTCAATAATTGTCACACTTCATTTTTACCATAAAGAGTAAGTAGGTCTCACATTCCACTAACTCACTTCACTCACATTTTATTATAAAACCAATATAAAAAAGTGGGTCACACATTCCACTAATTTATTCAACCAACTTTTCTTTACATTTCTTAAAACCCGTGTTCGGTCAAAGAGTGACAATTAATCGGGGACCGAGGGAGTATTCAATAATACAATATAATATGCTCCTCTTTTGATTGGGGTATCTATCTAGTAGGTTTTATCTATAAACTTGAATTTTTCGTGGTGCTCTATATCATGTTATGGTCTATATGAAAATTGTGATATAAAGTCGCATTCTAGGATTAATAGATAAATTGGGAGATGGAAAAGAAAAGACTGCTTTGACATCTTGACATGTGAATTAAAAATTGGTGTATAATTCATACTACATGTTCTATTAGTATAATTCTTTTAGGTTGTCTTTTAGTATATTTTATGTTTTTGTTGGGGGTATTTTATTTCTTTGCCTTGTACTGTATTTTATTTTTTATTCTTCTTTTGAGAATGTTTGATTGGATTGTTTATATCCTTGTACTGAACTGAGCCGTTTCACGATTGGAGCACTTTTGTTGTTTATAAAAAAAATTCTATATGAATTACTACTAATTAAAAAAGTATAGTTGAATTTTAAAAAAAAGGATAAATACTAGTACTATTAATTAGTCAAGTTAAATATAATTAAAAATTACCGTAAAAAATATGTGTTAATTTTTCAATTATTAGATGACCAATTATTTAGGGATAGTGAATTGGGACTTGATACTTTGTTTTATTTTTTCAATGTAAACTGCATTTTAACAATTTACTATAGGTGATTTGTGAATTATATTTAGTTTATTTGTTTTGAAATTATATAATTATTAATTTGGATTGTCATTCGGAGTATTATTTGTATGAGTTTCAGAATGGAGATCAATTAACATCCAAATTGAATTTAAATATAGAAATTTGCCGTTAAAATTTGTTGGACTATAGGTCTCTAACTCAAGATGAGTGGCGAAAGAATTGTCCAAATTGACCTTTGAAGGTCTTAAGGGTATTTTCGTCCGGAAAAAGTTCAAAATACATCAAATGATATTAAATTGTAGTTGACGGACCTAAAATGATATTTTCAAAGTTCACGGACCTAAAATAATACTTTGGCAAAGCTTGTGGAACTAAAAAGAAGTTTTTTATTTTTATTTTCAAGTCTACTCCAAATAACCAAACTACCCTTTGTTTTAATTTGTTTATATATTTGTTTGTTCGGTAAGAATCACCTAATCCTCCGCTCCTACTCCACTTACTCACTAACTTTGTAGATTTTATATCAAAATTAATTTGGGCAATTCTTTAATTGCTCCTATCACTATGTTTTTTTTTATAAAAAAAAAAATTAACTTCATATATTTATATCATATATATGAAGGAGGAAATTACAAATCAACTCCTATAAAAAGGAGGAAAGACAAATTACGCCACCTAGGGTTCGAACTCGAGACCTCCAGGATGGACGCGGTATCCAGCACCCTTTACCGCTAGGCCAAGGGGCTTGGATTACTCCTATCACTATGTTGTCACTATAGTTTTTATTTGGAAAAAGTTCAAACCGTGATGAATTATAATAATATACTCCATTTATTTATGCATTTTAAAATCCTTATACACAACATTATACTTAGAGGTCTCCAAACCGAACCGAACCGGACGAACCGGCCCGGAACCGTCACCGACGGTTCTGAACCGGAACCGTCCGCGGCGGTTCGAACCGGGACCAGAACCGCCCGAACCGCCGGGCCGGTTCAGGTTTGCAGAATTTGAAGAACCGTAACCGGCGGTTCCGAACCGCCGGTCTCACCGGAACCGCCGGTTCCCGACACCTCCAGACACTTTTTCAGGCCTACATCCTAGCCTTTTCAGAAACCGCTCCCACGACCGTCGGTTTGGTCAGAAACCGTTGACGGAAACCTCCGGTTTCGGCCGAAAAACCGGCGGTAAACCAGCGGTTCCAACGGCTTTTATAAAAATTTGAATTTTGAATTTGACGAACAACCGCCGGTTCCAACCGAAAACCGGCGGTTCCGGCGGTAAACCGGCGGTTCGGCCGTTTTTTTCAAATATTAATTTTTTTTAATCACAATTTTCCCCTATAAATACCCATCTCCTCTTCATTTCTACTCACCTCATTCTTATGTTAATAAGAATTTCTCTCTCAATCTCAATTTCTCTATTCTCCATCCTCATTCTCTCAAGTTGTTTACGTTATTTGCGCTAATACTATACTCTCACGTTGTTCACGTTATCATCTTCACACAATCACACTACTCTCTATTCTTCACTTTCAATTTCCATAAATATTTATATCATGTCTTCATCTCGTCGTGGTGGTGATCGGGGCAAGGGAATTGCCCAAGATCAAAGTCAAAGTGATACTCGTCGTCGACGTGCCCCTTCTAGAGCACAAGTTGTGGAGGAGGTGAGAAGGCTAGCCGCTCTTCGAGCTCAAGTAAGTTATAATATGTTTTATTTTTTTGTTAATTCATTTTTATTAAATTCATAATTTCATTTTTCAACACTATGTGTCTATGTGTTTATTTTTGTGTTAGTATTTTTACTTAGTTGTATAATTTTCGTAGGAGGAAGAAGATCGAAATGCGGCCTTGTTACTTGCCCTCGCCGACACGACCAACAAGGGGGGCATTCACATTCGGCTTCGCGTTTCGAGTACGATGTGAATCTATCGTCGGACTAAGGCGATGATGGATCGCATCAATTCCCCCCTTCTAGCACCGGCCAAGTTGGCGACAATGATGAGGAGGAGGCCGATCCTCCTCCTTCCGCAGGACGACAAAAGAAAAAGTTGTCTCCCAAGTTGAAATCCGAGATTTTCACCAAACATTTCAAGAAGGTCCCGGTGGTAATTTCAAATCCTAATTTCAAAAAAAAAATCGAACCGCCGAACCGGACGAACCGGCCAGGAACCGGCCCGGAACCGGATTTGCACGGCGGTTCCGGCTGATCACGGTTCACGAACCGGAACCGCCAAACCTTGGTCGAGCCGGTTCAGGTTCATCCAAATCTTGAACCGGAACCGGCGGTTCCGAACCGTGGTAACGTCTAATTATACTACTCTCTTCATCCATGCATAATAGTGTTGTGCAAGGAGTAAAAAACCATCGAGCACATTATTTTTAGTTGTAAGTTCTCCGGTTGTTGTCTCTTGATATAATTGTTATATCCCAGTACAATTGAATGAAACATTTCGTACTCCCTCCGTCCCCGATTAATTGTCACTCTTTTCCATTTTGGTTCGTCCCTCAATAATTGTCACACTTCATTTTTACCATAAAGAGTAAGTAGGTCTCACATTCCACTAACTCACTTCACTCACATTTTATTATAAAACCAATATAAAAAAGTGGGTCACACATTCCACTAATTTATTCAACCAACTTTTCTTTACATTTCTTAAAACCCGTGTTCGGTCAAAGAGTGACAATTAATCGGGGACCGAGGGAGTATTCAATAATACAATATAATATGCTCCTCTTTTGATTGGGGTATCTATCTAGTAGGTTTTATCTATAAACTTGAATTTTTCGTGGTGCTCTATATCATGTTATGGTCTATATGAAAATTGTGATATAAAGTCGCATTCTAGGATTAATAGATAAATTGGGAGATGGAAAAGAAAAGACTGCTTTGACATCTTGACATGTGAATTAAAAATTGGTGTATAATTCATACTACATGTTCTATTAGTATAATTCTTTTAGGTTGTCTTTTAGTATATTTTATGTTTTTGTTGGGGGTATTTTATTTCTTTGCCTTGTACTGTATTTTATTTTTTATTCTTCTTTTGAGAATGTTTGATTGGATTGTTTATATCC
Source organism: Salvia splendens (assembly GCF_004379255.2). Lineage (NCBI taxonomy): Eukaryota > Viridiplantae > Streptophyta > Magnoliopsida > Lamiales > Lamiaceae > Salvia > Salvia splendens. The sequence goes on from NC_056037.1 coordinate 8,743,952, forward strand.
TTGTACTGAACTGAGCCGTTTCACGATTGGAGCACTTTTGTTGTTTATAAAAAAAATTCTATATGAATTACTACTAATTAAAAAAGTATAGTTGAATTTTAAAAAAAAGGATAAATACTAGTACTATTAATTAGTCAAGTTAAATATAATTAAAAATTACCGTAAAAAATATGTGTTAATTTTTCAATTATTAGATGACCAATTATTTAGGGATAGTGAATTGGGACTTGATACTTTGTTTTATTTTTTCAATGTAAACTGCATTTTAACAATTTACTATAGGTGATTTGTGAATTATATTTAGTTTATTTGTTTTGAAATTATATAATTATTAATTTGGATTGTCATTCGGAGTATTATTTGTATGAGTTTCAGAATGGAGATCAATTAACATCCAAATTGAATTTAAATATAGAAATTTGCCGTTAAAAATTGTTGGACTATAGGTCTCTGACTCAAGATGAGTGGCGAAAGAATTGTCCAAATTGACCTTTGAAGGTCTTAAGGGTATTTTCGTCCGGAAAAAGTTCAAAATACATCAAATGATATTAAATTGTAGTTGACGGACCTAAAATGATATTTTCAAAGTTCACGGACCTAAAATAATACTTTGGCAAAGCTTGTGGAACTAAAAAGAAGTTTTTTATTTTTATTTTCAAGTCTACTCCAAATAACCAAACTACCCTTTGTTTTAATTTGTTTATATATTTGTTTGTTCGGTAAGAATCACCTAATCCTCCGCTCCTACTCCACTTACTCACTAACTTTGTAGATTTTATATCAAAATTAATTTGGGCAATTCTTTAATTACTCCTATCACTATGTTTTTTTTTATAAAAAAAAAATTAACTTCATATATTTATATCATATATATGAAGGAGGAAATTACAAATCAACTCCTATAAAAAGGAGGAAAGACAAATTACGCCACCTAGGGTTCGAACTCGAGACCTCCAGGATGGACGCGGTATCCAGCACCCTTTACCGCTAGGCCAAGGGGCTTGGATTACTCCTATCACTATGTTGTCACTATAGTTTTTATTTGGAAAAAGTTCAAACCGTGATGAATTATAATAATATACTCCATTTATTTATGCATTTTAAAATCCTTATACACAACATTATACTTAGAGGTCTCCAAACCGAACCGAACCGGACGAACCGGCCCGGAACCGTCACCGACGGTTCTGAACCGGAACCGTCCGCGGCGGTTCGAACCGGGACCAGAACCGCCCGAACCGCCGGGCCGGTTCAGGTTTGCAGAATTTGAAGAACCGTAACCGGCGGTTCCGAACCGCCGGTCTCACCGGAACCGCCGGTTCCCGACACCTCCAGACACTTTTTCAGGCCTACATCCTAGCCTTTTCAGAAACCGCTCCCACGACCGTCGGTTTGGTCAGAAACCGTTGACGGAAACCTCCGGTTTCGGCCGAAAAACCGGCGGTAAACCAGCGGTTCCAACGGCTTTTATAAAAATTTGAATTTTGAATTTGACGAACAACCGCCGGTTCCAACCGAAAACCGGCGGTTCCGGCGGTAAACCGGCGGTTCGGCCGTTTTTTTTCAAATATTAATTTTTTTTAATCACAATTTTCCCCTATAAATACCCATCTCCTCTTCATTTCTACTCACCTCATTCTTATGTTAATAAGAATTTCTCTCTCAATCTCAATTTCTCTATTCTCCATCCTCATTCTCTCAAGTTGTTTACGTTATTTGCGCTAATACTATACTCTCACGTTGTTCACGTTATCATCTTCACACAATCACACTACTCTCTATTCTTCACTTTCAATTTCCATAAATATTTATATCATGTCTTCATCTCGTCGTGGTGGTGATCGGGGCAAGGGAATTGCCCAAGATCAAAGTCAAAGTGATACTCGTCGTCGACGTGCCCCTTCTAGAGCACAAGTTGTGGAGGAGGTGAGAAGGCTAGCCGCTCTTCGAGCTCAAGTAAGTTATAATATGTTTTATTTTTTGTTAATTCATTTTTATTAAATTCATAATTTCATTTTTCAACACTATGTGTCTATGTGTTTATTTTTGTGTTAGTATTTTTACTTAGTTGTATAATTTTCGTAGGAGGAAGAAGATCGAAATGCGGCCTTGTTACTTGCCCTCGCCGACACGACCAACAAGGGGGGCATTCACATTCGGCTTCGCGTTTCGAGTACGATGTGAATCTATCGTCGGACTAAGGCGATGATGGATCGCATCAATTCCCCCCTTCTAGCACCGGCCAAGTTGGCGACAATGATGAGGAGGAGGCCGATCCTCCTCCTTCCGCAGGACGACAAAAGAAAAAGTTGTCTCCCAAGTTGAAATCCGAGATTTTCACCAAACATTTCAAGAAGGTCCCGGTGGTAATTTCAAATCCTAATTTCAAAAAAAAAAATCGAACCGCCGAACCGGACGAACCGGCCAGGAACCGGCCCGGAACCGGATTTGCACGGCGGTTCCGGCTGATCACGGTTCACGAACCGGAACCGCCAAACCTTGGTCGAGCCGGTTCAGGTTCATCCAAATCTTGAACCGGAACCGGCGGTTCCGAACCGTGGTAACGTCTAATTATACTACTCTCTTCATCCATGCATAATAGTGTTGTGCAAGGAGTAAAAAACCATCGAGCACATTATTTTTAGTTGTAAGTTCTCCGGTTGTTGTCTCTTGATATAATTGTTATATCCCAGTACAATTGAATGAAACATTTCGTACTCCCTCCGTCCCCGATTAATTGTCACTCTTTTCCATTTTGGTTCGTCCCTCAATAATTGTCACACTTCATTTTTACCATAAAGAGTAAGTAGGTCTCACATTCCACTAACTCACTTCACTCACATTTTATTATAAAACCAATATAAAAAAGTGGGTCACACATTCCACTAATTTATTCAACCAACTTTTCTTTACATTTCTTAAAACCCGTGTTCGGTCAAAGAGTGACAATTAATCGGGGACCGAGGGAGTATTCAATAATACAATATAATATGCTCCTCTTTTGATTGGGGTATCTATCTAGTAGGTTTTATCCATAAACTTGAATTTTTCGTGGTGCTCTATATCATGTTATGGTCTATATGAAAATTGTGATATAAAGTCGCATTCTAGGATTAATAGATAAATTGGGAGATGGAAAAGAAAAGACTGCTTTGACATCTTGACATGTGAATTAAAAATTGGTGTATAATTCATACTACATGTTCTATTAGTATAATTCTTTTAGGTTGTCTTTTAGTATATTTTATGTTTTTGTTGGGGGTATTTTATTTCTTTGCCTTGTACTGTATTTTATTTTTTATTCTTCTTTTGAGAATGTTTGATTGGATTGTTTATATCCTTGTACTGAACTGAGCCGTTTCACGATTGGAGCACTTTTGTTGTTTATAAAAAAAATTCTATATGAATTACTACTAATTAAAAAAGTATAGTTGAATTTTAAAAAAAAGGATAAATACTAGTACTATTAATTAGTCAAGTTAAGTACTGAAATAAATCAATTACTCCTGCAGTTAACCAAGTCAACGTTGAATGTAAAATTAGCTACTATCTTTTAAAAAGAATAAAATAGGAGTACTGATTTTGTATGGGTTAAATCGGAGCTGGAAAGTATCATACGCGGAAAGTTTGCACTTAACGTGGAATGTACCAAATTTACAACTTTACAAGTTTAATTATGAGTGAGAATATTCTTAGTGAAAATAATTAAGACGTGTCAAGCATTACTTTATTTTCAAAATAATATATCCATATTATGACATTATATCAGGAAGTAATTACAATTTACAAACTCGAATTCCCATCAGTTTTGAAAATTGAACATAGTTTTCTCGAATTTTCTTGAATATATTAGTAATATTTCGATTTTTATTGAAATGTTATTTATTTATTTTTTGAACAAGACTATTGAATTATGAACAGGGAAATGAATCCAAGTCACTAATTATCAACAAAAATTAAGATAGACTAGTATATATCACGATCAAAGTATTCAATTGTTTTCATTATAAAAGAAAAAAAATGTAAACAAAACAAAAAAACAAGACAAATGCTATGCTTCATGGTTGTACGAACCAAAATTAGATGGAAGATTTATTTGATATTATTTAATTAAAATATATATAGAAAAATAATACTTTAGTAACATTATTATTTTCTGGTTCAATAGTATTACTTCATATCCAAGTATTACAAGTTTACAACTTAATCAGCTAATCGTAATAAAGTTCCAATGAGCACACAATCCACGAACTTTCGACATAAAAAATGATTTAAATTATTTATATTAAAGTAAAATCGAAGCATCAGTCACCATTTATATGATGTTTACATAATTAGATATCTTTGCAACTGATTGTTAGAAGTTGAGACTGACTGAACATAGGGCAACGGCAACCATAACAATTCTTCTTTTAAAAATGGAAACTAACGTGTCTATACAAAAGGCTCAAAAAAAAGAACAATTTAATATAATTGACAGTCCTCAATCTTTGATTAATTAATACAAGTAATATCCTCTCTATCCCATTAGAAATGAAACGTTTTTTCTTTTTGGCTTGTTTCATTAAAAATGAAACATTTCTAAAAATGGAAACAATATTGTCTCTACTTTTTCTACTCTCTTACTTTACTCTCTCTTCATTAATTCACAAAACAACACTACATAAAATCATGTGTCAAAAAGCAAATGTTGCATATTTAATGGGACAGAGGGAGTACTAAGTTTTACGAAGGGAACATGAACAAATTTTATTTTTCTCTTCATGTGGATAAAAATCAAGGGTATTTGCCGATATAATTATTTAATTTTCTTAAATTTGGTTTCACATAACCAAATTTAAAATTAATTTATAGATTATTAAACTACTAATTTATTCTAATTTTGCAATTAATTTACAGACGCTAACATGAGTACTTAATAATTTACATTTATATTTTTCGTATAACGAATTCTTTTAAAATTTTGTATACCTTCGTATATTATAAATTTACCATCCTTAGGAATAAAAAAATAAAAAATTCAATTTTGAGACTGTATTTAGTTTTTAATCTGATTAGCCCGTTGGGCTATACTCGAATGTTTAGGATTAGGTTTGAAAAATTCAAACCCGATAAAATTTCCATTTAACTAGCCATCACCCAATTAGTTTGTGACTCAAGTAGAGCGATTGAAATCCTCAAGTAGAGCAATTAGTTTGTGACTCAAGTAGAGTTGATACAATTGACATCCCTAGAGCCTAGTCACACTCTTTATAAAAAACCCTAGTCACACTCTCTTTCCCGGCCCTGTAGTTATAATAAGCCACTTAAAAGATGCGCGTAACAAATTCGACACTTTTGTATTATTCGAAATAGCAAAATCTAACACAATCCCACCACTAAGCCTCTTCCAAAAGTCATCAGCCCTTTCGGTTGGAGAAATGGATTACGAACAATGTGCTAATGTTTTCTGGTAAACTTTATTAAAGACTACAAAAACCAATTTTAATTAACAAAAAGTGTGAATATAGATGATTCCTTGGAATATTCCATTATATTTATTGTTATTTAGGAATAAAGAGGGGGAATAAAAATTGGTGTTTGAGTTGTCAATAGAATGAGAGGAAGATGAAGAAAGCAAAGACAAAATTAAAGACATTGTTTGGTTAAATCTTTTAAAGGTGATTCTAACAGCACAATCTTTGTTGGAAACACACTACCAATTAGAAGTGCGAGTTCTAATTAAGCATTCTGAAAACGACTTTCTCCTAACTATCCATTTTATAATTCATATATACCCCTCTCTCTCTCTCAATGGAATACTATTTAATTATTCAATTTTCTCATTGTCAATTTGTCATCTTCCTCGTATAGGTGGATTACAAAGGATCCAACACTACCATTTTTCTTTTTTCTTTTTTTGTGATTAATTGTTTCTTGCCGCTCATAGTGAGTTTAGGGGACCATCACAAACAGGGAATTAGATTTTGTAAAGATTTTTTTTTTCATTTCAGATAAAGAGAGAAATTTTTATCTACTGTATTTCACAAGAGATATCAATTTCATAATTCCAATTAAGGACATTGTTTATTGTGTTTTTAGTTAAGGGATGATGAGATTTAGAATCCTACCTTGGCGGTTAAATTACCGAATTTGTGGTTCACTGAGCCATGTGTTGAAATTTAATAAATAGAGCTGTTTATTATACTTGATTTGAAAACGAATAAACACAATTTGTGGACATAGTTGTTTGATTCAACTAAAGTCAATTCAAATTAAGTTCTTGGTGTGTATTTGAGTTTAATAAGGAGTCAGAATATGAGTTTGTATTTTGAGTTGAGAAATTTGTGACTGGCTGGTTTAGGTTCACTTAATTATGACCTAGCAAGCTAGGTCAATTAAGGGTTTACCTATATTTAGCATTCTTATATTTATATTTATATATATATGAAAACCATCGAGAAAAAAGAAAGAAAGTTCCAAGTGTTTATATAATCATCTCAATCGAACAGTGCATAGTAATTTTTTTTTGAAGTACTCCTTATGGTAAAATTTCACTTAAAGAGCAAACTATTAACTTTCACCCAAATAGTGACTAGCTTTTATATAGTACTATTATTAAAATTAAGTTTGTGGCTTTTATTGCCAAAACTTCTCACCGCTCTCACAATGCCATGACTCTAAAATGGAACGTGATAAAAGTCATAAAGAAATACGACAGGTATAAATATTTCGAGCGTTTAAAAGAAATATATATGAAACCTTTGTCAAAAAAGATTAGATTGGAGAAATTTTCTAATTGTTTACAAATGTGACACAAAGTCCATCACATCAATTCGATCCGCATCCATGTTACTTGCATTAATAAAATTAGAAAACAATAATTCCGGCAGTTTTGAAAAGGTTGGTAGACGAATGATGATGGATAATGAAACTTTAAATTTACGTCTGTGGAAATTTTGTTGTAAAAAATAGGGGAAATTATTGTTGAAAAAAGACATGAACAAATTGTTAAGATAGACTAGCTCGATCTTGGTACGTATATTATTAAAGAATGTTAATTAGTATGAGAACAAAGTAGATTAAATACTATTGTATTTAGACTAAAGTCCCAAAATGGTCCTTAACATATGTCGTTTTTTTATTTTGGTCCAAAACATTATCTTTTGAATTATTCGGTCCCTCACATTTGAAATCGGACCACATTTGGTCCATTTTGGATGGAACCGTCAAAAATTTAATTACCGGGTCACAAATCCGTCACTAATTGGGAGAAACTGATCTGTCACTAATCCGAGCCTTGAGTTTAAACTATATTACACTAATCGCGTGTTTGGTTAAATGCGTTTAAACTATATTTCGGTAATCGACTGCTCCGACGCTCCGAGCTTCGACGCTACGGCACTGAGGCTATCGGAGGGTTGAAAAACGTAGGTGATTAAGTAATTGACGCCGCTCCGCCGCTGCGATGAGGTAGGGCACCGGCAGAAAATGGGGAAAACGACGACGTCGCCGACATCGAGCTGCGTGGGGATTGAATTAGGGTTTACGACCTCCACGGATTGGTAAGTGGTGAGATTCTGATAGCTGATTGTGGAGACTAAGTAGAAAGTGTCGTCGCTTCTGATGGTGAAGTTTTGGGGGGAATAGGAGATGGTGATGGAGGTGTTGACGGTGTTGCAGGAGCATTTGATGGGGACGAAGAGTGTCTGGTCGGGGAGGAGGCGCGAGGCGGGGGAGGAGATGTTGCTAGGGCTCGCTATCTCGGTGCTGCTGAGGGAGAAGAGGTCACCGACGGCGGCGAGGTCGAGGAAGGACGGCGGCGCAGCTCTGTAGAAGACGAAGGTGTCGCAGGGGGCGGCGGATTGGTTGGCGGTGCAGTTTTAGCCGATGGTGCTGGGAAGCTGGGCTTGTACCTTGTGCTGGTGGGTATTGTACCATAGGAGAAGGAGGAGCAATGGAGGAGATGGTGGAATTTGATTTTCATTGTTAATGAAAATGGGAAGTGATTAGGATTTGTTTTTCTGTTATACGTAAAAAGATGCTTAATTGGTTGTTTTTCAGTGACGGATTTGTGACGGATCAGTTTCTCCCAATTAGTGACAGATTAGTGACGGATTTGTGACCCAGTAATTAAAACCGTCAAAAATTTGACGGTTCCGTCCAAAATGGACCAAATGTGGTCCGATTTCAAATGTGAGGGACCGAATAATTCAAAAGATAATGTTTTGGACCAAAATAAAAAAAAACGCTATATGTTAAGGACCATTTTGGGACTTTAGTCTTATATTTATAAGCCTCTAAAAGATAGCACGTCTAAAAAAAGTAAAAAAATGAAAAACCAATATACTTCACTAATTAATAGGAGTACTTACTACTACTACTTTTTTATACTTGCAATATATTCACGAGTCTTCCAAGTACTATTAGCCAGGCATGTTAATGGAGATTATGTATGTGTGGGGTATTAATGATATGACCAAACTATTCATTAGTAGTGGGGAAACTATTAATGTGACAGAGAATTCCATTAACATAATTTTATTTAAGTATAAGTTGGAGCACTCAAAAAGGGCTTTATAAAAGCGAGATTATTTGAAACAGTTAGGAGGCAGGTGGCGAGGAAAGTGAAGTCCAACAAATTGCACTTATTTATGCCAAAATATTCTTCATAAGTGGAATGTTTTTAAATACACCAAATGTTACAAACCACCACCATATATAGACTACATTGCAATAGAGTGATTACTGATTAGACTTAGATGAGAGGCATCCCTAAATGGAAGGGATATGCGAATGATTTTGGCCATTTTAGTGTCACATTTTTGTATACTTGGCTGAAATGACGTGCTACGTTACTTTATTTGAGCATTACTCTAGTTTGATGCACGTTAATCGTTGTTTATTTTATTTTTATATTTAATTTGATTAAAATACACTAGTATTAAAAAAATTATTAACATTTTTATTTCATAAAAATCAAAGTTCAAATGAATAAATAAAATAACAAATCATGTCCTTTTTATGAATTTTATAAAATAAAAAATGTCAATAATATTTTAAACGTATTTTATATAATTTTTTAATATATAAAACAAAACAAACAACGTTAAACATGCTCATAAAAATTGCAAACCATGTATCTATACTGGCAGTGGCGGACACAGTAAGGGAGGGGCTCCCAAGATTTTTTTTTCCATTTTTTTCTACTACAATTTTTTAAATTTTTTTTCGAAAACTATATTCAGCCCTCACCAAAATAAGAGTAGTGAAGAGAAAATCATCATAATTACAATAGTAAGAGGGGAGGGGCTGAATTGAATTTAGGAATAAAAATTGCAAAGGTGATTGCAGTCTGCAGAAGTAAAAATGGCGTTCTTGATATCAAAGGAAGAAGAAGATTGGGTCCACGTTTTAAAAATTACTACTAATATACTTTTATTATTATAATGCTTTATAAGATGTTGACTTCACGTGTCAGCCGTACAGCTATTAAAATATCTAAGACCATCCACAACGCGTCTCGCGCCGGGCTCGCGTCTCGTCTCGGAGAGACGAGACCCCCGCGAGACGCATTGCAGCGGCCATCTCGTCTCCAGCTCGCGACCGGCTCGTCGCGTAGCTCGTCTCGGAGAGACACGAGACGAGCTGTCTCGCCACGCGCCCGAGACACGTGGCACGTCCCCATGCGTGCGTGACGCCCACTCGCTGGCCCGCGAGTGGGCGTCGTCACTGATGACGCAATAATTCATTTTTTTTTAAAAAAAAATCGATTTTTAATAAAAAAAAAAATTTTTTTTTTTCAAACGGTAATATTACCGTTAAATATTTATTTTCATTTTTTAAATTTTTAATTTTTTACTCTATAAATAATTCTATTCCATACTCATTTCAAACACAAACACACATCTATTCCTCTCAAATCCTCTCTATCACTCCAATTTCCATCTTCAATCAACTCAAACAAATGGATCCTTTTGAGCAAATGCGTCAATTAATGGAACAATCACTCGAAGAAGATCGACGACGAGAGGCGGAGGAAGCCGATGCCGGAAATTGGTTCGACCCCGAATCCCCCGGAAGCTCAACTGCAAGTAGTCCGCCGCGAAGTGGAGCGCATCCATCTATACAAGAACGGTTGGCTATTCGGGCAAGGACACGCGACTCTAGCGCCCACACCCAACTCCAAGAGGATCTAATTGAGCACATTTGGGAAAACTTTGGCGGAGAATATTAAATTATGTCATTTTTATTTTTTTAGAATTTTAATTATGTCTTCGCTTTTTTAATGTTAAGTTGTAATATTGTTTTAATTTTAATAAAGTGTGTTTGTTTAAATTGAATTGGGTTTTAAAAAAAATTATAAATTAAATTGAATGAATAGTAATTAAGAGACGGTATAGAGACGGTTAAGAGACGGAGCGTTGCAGCCTCCGTCTCTTAGTTAAGAGATGGAGGAAAAAAGGACAGTGGGGCCCTCAAATAGTGCTCAAATAGTAGTTAAGAGACGGTTTAAGAGACGGTATAGAGACAGCGTTGTGGATGGCCTAATGCTCCATATTCACTTTTAATGGGTTAAGTTTTGGTTTTAGGCTTGGGAGCAATGTTTTAAAAATCGGACCGGCAAGCGAACCGACGACGTTATTGGTTCACGGTTCAATCGGTCCAACCGGTCGAACCACCGGTCTAACCGTTTTACTGTTGCAAATATATATAAAAATATATTAAATTTAGTAAATGATTTACAATTAATAATATATCACAAAACATTAAACCTTATAGATAATTAGTAAAGTATAAATATAAATAATATTAAAATTTAGTAAATATATTCAGATATATATTTAATATTAGTTAGTCTAGATAAAAAATTTAATATTTCATGTATTAAAATAGATAATGTTTATATTAATTTAAGAAAATTTATTTCGTAAAATAATATATAATTAAATACGAATTAAGTACTTATTAATTAGTTTAGATAAGATTATTCATTAATTTCAATAGCTAGGGTATATAAATTAAGTATGTAATATAAACAAATTTATTTATAGTAAATAATGAATCTTATATGGTACTAATAATAATATAGATGGTAAGTAGAGCATCATTAAAATATAAAGGATGATAATTATATATATTATAATTAATAATTATATTAAAGAATAATAAAATTAAAATGAATTATTAGTTTTTGTAGATAAAATTAATGGTTAATGTATAAAAATATTTAATATTCAAATTGTTCAATGAGCCCATGTGGTGGAGTGGTAGAGGTCTTCTTAATTAGAAGAGAGGTCATGAGTTCAACCTCTACCAACAACAAATTTTAAAAAATTTTGAAAAAAAATAGAAAACCGGTTTCCGGTTCACGGTCCAACCGGTCCGACCGGCCGGTTCCACCGGTTTACGGCGGTTCAATGCAGTGGTGGTTTAAAGGGGTGAACCGGACCGGACTACCTACCGGTTCGTGGTCCGACCGATCGAATCGGCTGGTCCGGTCCGATTTTTAAAACATTGCTTGGGAGTGTAACGATTGGTAATTTAATTTTCATTAAATAACCTTATGTTAGTAGTAGTTATAATTTTGATAATTATACTATTAACGATTTTGAAAGATATTTCTAAGTATTGTTTACCTTCTTTTACGGTTAGTACATAGTAGTAACATTTTAATTTATGTATTGAATTAGATCTATGTACTTTTTATATCTTTGAGTTTTTTATGATATATTTTCTTTGTTCCATTTAAAATGATCATTTTTTTATAAATAACATAATATTTTATGTGGAGTTGTTAAAGGTGATAAAGTACAATAAAAAATATAATTAACTATTTTAATAAGGAGATCGAAGTAGAATTTATTTCTAAATATAAAAGGTTGAAATTTTGATTAAAAAACACTAAAAAGAAAATGTAATTATCTTGAGTGGGACAGAGGAAGTATTATATTCATATTATATATATATATATATACATGGTCAGACACATAAAAAAATATACTATCTTCGTCCTCTAAAAATAGGAACATTTAAAATAAGTACGTGTTTTAATGCAAAATTGGTAAAGTAAGAAAGTTATATAGAAAGAAAAGTGTGTTAGTGAAAAATGAGTCCAACCTCATTAGAGAAAAAAAATTCCTTAATAGAAAGTTTCTAATTTTAGGGAACGGGCCTAACAGGAAAGAGTTTTTATTTTGGGGGACCGAGGAAGTATACAGTACAGCCCCTATCAATAATTTTTTCTGCGTCCGCCACTATATACTGGTTAAATGTAATTTGTTCACAATGTGTTTCTTAATTACGTAAATACTTTCCATCCAATTAGAAGACAATTGTAGTATTTGTTTGTAATACATGCAATCAAAGCGAAGTACTTATAAGATTATAATCATCAAGAATAAATTACTAAGTAGTTTATCTTTTTCTCTTTTCGAGATTGAAACGGATAGACATGTTTTGGTCGTAACGGGCTACGGTATATATCCACATATACACACGATAAATAAAATGATTCCAATTTAGAAAATTGAATTAGATCCACAACCTAAAGATTACATGTCGTTTCTTTCAAAAATAAAAGAAAAATGTGTGTTTATACTAGTACTGTACTCCATAAAATACTAGCATTACTTCATCAGCCATAGATGTCCATGTAAATGTATTTAGAGCAATGCATAGCAGATAGATCCCACTTCAAAGATCTTGTGCGACAACAAAGTGTTGTTTGACGCCATTTCCTCAAACTATGAAACATAAAAGAAGATTTAGTTAAATTCAACAACCAACTTCATTCAATGATGACAGATCCATAGTCAACTCGAATTTGTAATGCCATATTAATATGATGCGGATGCTTCACAAAAAGATAAACAACTTGAATCTTTGATTGAAATAAATATATATAGTCACTTTTTGGTGTTAAAGCATGTAACAAATTGACAAGACGGGGAACACACACCACAAAAACATGCACAAAACAAAAGTGGATTAAGTCGTGAAACAGTAACGACATCACTAAGCATATCCTTGGGTCGATGGCGATGTAGTGAATGGAGAAAAGCAAAAGGGAACATGGTAGAGTGGGCTAGAGTGAATGATTCATGTTAATCAAGTTGCGAGTCAACAAAGTCACTTTCCTTGAACATGATTCCTGAGTGAAGAAGCCCTTTTCGTTGTTTCTATCCATATGTCTGCACCGTTACATGGATAAACTTGTCAACAGCAATGAGGAGAAGGGGAACAGGTCAAGTCCCACATATCGCATTCAACCGGACCTGTAAAGTTCTAGGGACGTCACATCGTTGCACCTCCAGCTGCACAAGTTTACAACTAATTAGGGGATAGAGTTCACAAGAACAGATGATACGAGTAAAAATGTAAAATAGTAGTAACATATAATCAAAAAGAAGAAGAAGAAGAAGAAGATTTTTTGAAACAATGATGATTGAGAAAAATATCAACCACCTGGCAGAAGTCCATGTTAATCAACTGGATGTAGATTGACTTTCCGAATTATAATATACAGTTCCCTTATCTTCTTCTGTATGTAAACTTTAGTGCTGTCTATTTGACTTTTGGAACTCTTGCATACAGTTATCCTCAAGGACCTCAACTTGATCCACTACTAAAGCAGAGGGTCAGGAACAGCTTGTCGTTCAGCAATCACTTTAGAAGCTGAATCTTCTTACATAAGAGGAGCTGCTGCAATTACATGTTTATAATAACTATTCATACCCGTCCACCCTAAGCTACTCTAGCTCAGATTCTTAGTTGACATCCATCCTCATAGAACTGGGGAAGGGAGTAGCTAATCAACATCAGATATATGAAGTGACTACATAACTCTTTCTAAATGAACCTTCTTTAGAGAATAAGTGAAACACATATTCTGCGCACATGAATGGCAATGCTAATAAGTTTTCTTAGACACATTAGAGTCCATTGTTGTCATTCCCGTATGAAAATATGAAATAACTATAAAGAATAAGATAAGTCACATGAGATCAGGGCCTTCTCTCTAAGCATGATGCTAAGACAAATACTGAGTATAGCTTACTTTTGAGATATATCAATTCCATATTGTTTGCATCAAAATTGTTGCAGTTACAAAATAAAATTCAATTTGATGACCGGAAGTTTTCACCTTTCATGCCACAAAGAATAAAAAATGCATATCTTAAACCTGAACCCATGATGATGCGACTCTCATAAGAAAAAAAAAAGGTTGCTAACCTTCTATAGAAGATTTATCTCAAGGAAGGCAAAGAGTTGGCCATATATTGATGAAGATTTAAACCTGAATGAGATGAGCAGGTAACATTGTAGACGCTATCCAATTAAACAAATACAATAATATGGCGGAGATTTTGTATCCTCTTCATCTTCTTCATCTCCAGAAAGATAGAAATAACGGTCAGTGGTTCGAAACTTGCAGCTATATCACCATCAGAGCATCCGCAGCGGTACTCTTCCGCAAGGACGGTGTCTGTGCTGCTGGCACGGCACACCCATGTCCGCCGCTGTGCTCTTGCCAACGACACGGCTCTGCTCGATAGATCGAGCACGTCCGTGCTGCTGAGCAGGGCGTCGGGGCGCGTTTCTATTGGCTGTTGGCATTTTCATTTTCATTTTTTTAAAATCGAAAATAATACCAAAAATTAAAAAAAAAAATCGGATTCCCAAAAATATAGCCGTTTTATTACCGTTTTTTTGAAATTTTTTAAAAAAAATTTAATCCCAAAATCATCTATAAATACACACATTCATCATCCATTTGGGCGAAATTCGACCACGAGTAGTGGATTTTTTTAATTTTATGAATTTAATTATGTAATTTTTAGGATTTTAATTATGTAATTTTTAATTTTTTTGTAATTTGTAATAGTATTCCGGGTATTTTTAATGCATTTTAATATTGTGGAAATGTTTTTAGTAATTGAAGTATTTAAATTAAATAATGGAATGGTGAGACCCTTTAGCATGTCCTTGCGAAAGAGTATGGATGTAGGTGTTGTACTCTTGGGAAGAGCATAGAATAAAAAAGTAATAAAAGTGGGTCTGGGCCCACATCCGTGCTTTTTGGCAAGAGCACGGATGGAGATGCTTTCAATGGAAACATTCTTCACTTTCATGAAGTTTGCACATTAATTACTATAAAAACCTTTTCATGCACAACACTGAAAGGCTAATAATGCCCTCCCAAGAAGTACTCCCAAAAATTTATAATAAAAGATCAAAGCATCTGCCGTTACACAGTTCTATCATCAGACATCCAAGCAATACTGAGCCCAGGTAGTTCTGATTTGGAAAAAAAAATGTCGAAATCCTTGAATTTGCAATATGCAACGACTTCCAGAGTTCTATCTCCGCATAAACATAAAGTGGTAAGCCAACGAGAAATCCAAGAGATTTAACAATTTGATTTCATCATAAACTCAACAGCATATAGAAATGCCCCAGAGCAGTCAAAATGGAGTAAGCATATTTTAATCCAATCACCTCTGAAACTCATCCAACAACTTATACTCAGTAGCCTTGTTTAAGGCCCGAATCCAGCTAAGTAGTAATTTAAAACTTGTAAGCAATCTTTTGAAATTTGCTGTAGTTTCAATGGGTGGCCATAACAATGAAAAAGCCTCAAGGTTGTATAGGAGCGCCAATAAACTGTAATTTCTTCCCCGACTCCTAGATCCAAGGACTGTTATCAGGATCAGGTGATTGAATGAAATCCACAATGCCTCCGGCGAAAAATAAAAAAAACTAAATGGATTATCACTTGAGCACACTACAAGAAGGATTTATGGCCAGCTTTCTTTCCCTTAAAATTTCTCTTACTCTCTCTAATTCTTTCCACATACCTCTTTTGGCGTATATATTTGACAAGACCACATATACCCCGGAATTCCCTGGCTCCAACTCTATCAAGTGCTTAGCAACATGTTCCCCTAGTTTCACATTCCCATAATTCTCACAAGCACCCATCAAGCACCCCCATATGACTGCATTAGGTTTCAATGGCATCCCCTCCACCATCAAGATGGCCTCATCCAGCATACCTGCCCGACCAAGCAAATCAACCATGCACCCATAATGGGGCAGCATTGGCTCAATTCCATAACCATCTTTCATCATTTTGAAATAATATTTCCCTTCTTGCACCATACCCCCATGGACACATGCAGTCAACACTCCAACAAAAGTGACATGATTAGGCGTGATGCCCGCTTCAACCATACAACTGAAGCACTTAAGCGCATCATCCACATGTCCATGCGCAGCATAACCAACAATCATGGAAGTCCATGAAGACACATTCTTCTCCTCCATATCACAAAAGACCTTGTAAGCCAAGTCCATCCGACCACACTTTCCATACATATCAATCACGGAATTCATTGTGAGAACGTCCTGTTTTTCCAATCTATTCACCTGAAAGACAAACTTGTGCAACTGAAGAGCCAAATTCAAGTCACCCAAACTCCCACACGCCGAAGTCACACAAACCATAGTCATATCATCAGGGCAAATCCCACTTTTCATCATTTCTACAAACATATTCAGTGCTTCCTTGCCACGCCCTCCCTGCGACAGCCCTGCTATAATAGCATTCCAATGCCCCACCTTTCTTACAGGACTACTAAAAAACACTTCCTGAGCCATATCAAATTTTCCCCCTTTCGAATACGAGCTAATCAAACCACTCACACAATACATGTCATTCTTCATTCCATACTTAATAGAAAATCCATGAACCTGTCCCGCTAACACAACATCCAAATTTCGACTTGCCACTTTCAACACAATTGGAAGCGTAAATTCATCAGGTGAGACGCCAGCACGACGCATGGCAATATAAACAAGCAATGCTTCTCTAGGCGATTGAAGCCGGAGATACGCTCTACTGATGTTATTGTAATGAAAGGAAGCCGGATACAGTTCTAGAAAACGGATTTGTATAATTTGGGCAAAAAATTGGCGTAGTTGCTTCAAATTCGAGCACTTCGATACTAGAATAGCTAATTCTTTGGGATTGGATATGATTTTTTGATAATATGTGTGCACATTTGAAAAATCGTCACATGCGGAAACACTGGTTACATTCTGATTGAAATTGCGGGAACTAGAAAAATGGATTCTGGTGAGTAATTTATGCTTATGCATCGAGGCACAGGAGACAAAATCAAATGCTACAAAATGTTTGAAATAATGGCATACTTCATAAATTCATGAACAGTTACGGAAGGAGAACACCGGAGGAGTACCAGAACGGAAGGGAGGAAATGTAAACTGGTGCGCGGCGGAGAATCGTCAGCTGTGGCGTCTCCGGCGATGCCGTCGACGATGGTGATTCAATATATGAACTGAGAAGCATACTTATCTTCAAGCTGTACCCTAAATTGGCTCTAACTATAAGGAGTAATTATTACTACTCCCTACCTACTGTAAAGAATAAATATTATAGACTTATAATTAATTAAAATAAATTAATCAATTTTGGATTATTTCTACAATTTGCTATAACTGATTTACTTAGACAGAAAGAGCTAGAAAATTTTAAATAAGGTATAATCCTAATTCATGCTACTTTTAATAGCAATTTTCCAAATGAAATAAATAAATTGAGAAGTGTATTTTACATATACTTTTTCAAAAAAGTAAATAATATTATTAACTAGAAAAGTTAATTAATTCTACTTATTAATCACTAATGATTATTAATTAAAAATAATGTTAAAAATCCACCCTCTACTGGGGATATTAATGCAGCCCGCAATCCATGTGCTGACTCGAGTAGCCCGCTAAATTTATAGAGTTAAGATTGAAAATTTTTGTCCCGATAAAATTTCAACCTGATTAGGCCGCAACCTGTTAGGTTCAAACCTGAAAACCAGATAAAATTTATATTATTCTATTTGTTTGACTCTTAATTCGACCTTTCATTGATTATTTTAATAATATAGATAACTAAAAAGTAACTTTTAATTCTATATTAAATATACAAATTATTATTGAATTTTTATTAATATAATAATAGATAAATAAATTAGAAACTTCCCATTCACTAAAAAATATTTAAATTTCTAACATGCTTTAAAATTTCTTGAAATATGTTTATGTTTCATTTTGCACAAATCTCAACTATTAGTATTTGATCATGTTGAGTTTAAACATATATCTTAAATTTATCATAATTAAATATTTTATATTTTATAAATATAATTAATTTTCATCATTATTTATTGGATTGATTGCATGTTAATTTTATCGGTAGCAACTCGATTAACCCGTTGGGCTAGCCCGAAAACCGAGCTTTTAGGCTTATGGCCGAACCTTTTTACCCGAAAAATACAACTCGAATAGCCCGCTCCTGATGACTCGCAACCCGAGTAGGGTTGGCCCGAAATCTACATTGACTAATTGATATTCCTACACTCATTCATATTCCAAATTTTGGTCAACCTTCCTTTCATCCTATCCAACGAAGTTTATTCAATACACAAAAATAACAAGAAAACATTCACAAAAACATAAGCATAAAACAAACAATAACAAACACAAGTGGAACAAGGAAAACATTCCCCAAAATTCAAAAACAAATCAAAGAAAATATTAAGTTAAGCTTGCAGACCAATATCATCAAACAGATCCAAAATAATGGGGGGTACAAGCCAGGATATCTTTCAATCAAATAAATCAAGAGTAAATAAATCTAGTCGAGACACCCCCAAACTTATTCCAAGCAAAGCTAGGATAAGTTGGAAGGAGAGTGGATTTTGAGAGGACCTTCATTGTGGCAGAGGAGTCATATGCTGCCATTAGCCTCGGAACTCGTTGAGGTTGGCCTACTGAGTGTTGTTGTAGGCGTTAAATGAGTCCAATTGGCTTCATTCTGGACTCAATAGGTTTGGTTTCGGACCTAATGTGCCTCTTGCCGATCACTCAGCTGATGCATGCCCATCTCCAATCGAGTCATCCTGTCGTTGAGGGAGCTCAGGTCCTCCTCATACCACTCCTCTCGACCCCTTCTCCTTGGGTTGCTTGTGCCAGCTTCATCATCATCGCAGGGGATCTCCTCATCATCATCATGATTCAAGCACAATTATCCATCAAAGTCAACATATTAACTCATTCAAGTCCACATTATGCAATTAATTCATGAATTAACATCAACATTTCAACAATTCCAACCAACAAATCCACAATGAACCACAACAAAAGTCAAATAACTAAATTCTTCAAATTCATTTATCAATCAAGCAATAAGCCACAATAAACCATGTAATGAAAAACAATGTTCTCGCTTTTAAAAAAATGACAAGAATTCATTCTAAAATATGTAAGAAAAAAAAATATGTTATTATATTCCTTTATTCCCACTCTAAGTGACACATTTTCCCTTTTCAAATATCTCACTCTAATTAAAACATTTCTAAATATACAAACAGTACGCTCTACTTTTTAACAACATTGTATAAAATCATATGCCAATTACAAATGCTACACTTGGACGGGGACAGATGGAGTATAAGAAAACCAAGTTTACAAAAAAATATAAGTTCACAAAAGATACATAAAGTTACAATCTTACAAAACGAAATACTTATACGTCGAAGGTGTGTATTTTGACAGTATTTTTCCTTTGTTCTTCTTGGTTGAAAATCTATTCATCATTTTGTTCACATACTAACCAAGTCGCTTGATGAACCCTGCACAACAGGTCGAGGTTGGACCTGGGTATTAGGAACAACCTCTTCTTTGAAGGTGTGTATTTTGACAATATTATCTCTTTGTTCTTCCTGTTGGCAATCTATTCATCATTTTGTTCACATACTTCTCAAGCCCGCTTGATGAACCCTCCGCAACTAGTTGAGGTTGGACCTGGGTATCCGGAACAACCTCTTCTTCTTCAACATCCTAATCAAGCACTTCTTCATCTCATTGTACAGGAGCCACAAATTCATAATCATGAAATAATGAATCACGTGATGCTCGGACTGCATGGAATTGCGACTCATTCTGGCTTTGGGAATAGGGGAAATGACTCCATTGCGGCGCAGGTTGGCTTGGGGAATAGGAGGGACGACTTTGTTGTGATTGAGACTCCTAGCTTGGATAGAAAGACTCCTAGCTCGGTTTCCACATAATCGGGATGCGGCTGCGACATCAGGTTCGTAGACTACAAGGCCTTACTAGCCATTTCTCGAATCTGTCGTATTCTTGATTCAGATCTTGTTCACCAATCAAATGCCAAATCCCTGGAGGGACTAAATCTAGATAAAAAAAAACAATAAAAATATCAATACGAAAAACTAACACATGAAACATGAAAATATTTAGTTTAATAGAGCAACATTACCAATAAGATCAATGAAGAGATTCCGCAAGATGGTGAGGATGGAGCCGGAACAAGCACTCGAAGGACAGGAAGCCACCAAGAACGCGAGGAGGAGGACTACGACTCACTCAACGATGCACGATGGACCCAATATGAGGCACAGAATGACGCGCAGTGGAACCTGTACGAGACTAACTAGAACCAATTCACCGAGTTCAACACTGCACAATGGGCCAACCTCAATGTCCGGTTCGATTAGTTCCTTGGCTAGTGGCAGCATCCGCCTCCGCAGTGAAGGTCCATGAGAGATCCACTCTCTTTCCTCATTGAAGAAGCTAACTCGTTCATCCCAGCAATTAACTGTACCCCAGGTTGAGTTAGGTACGTCACTGTAATCATATTATACCACGCCATATATCAAGGTTCATGTGCCTCGACATATGCCCAACATGCCAAATAAGTGTCGCACATGGAGCACCCATTCACATCATTGCATTAGTCAGACAATATGCAATCTACGAATAGATTCCACAAAAACTGCAAAACCAACAATGCAAACACCAAATTAATTTCACAATAAATTCATAATTTAAGAAAACAAAAAAATAATTTCATCTTGCTAGGTTGAATTATCAAGGATTGACCCCGATGATGTGCCGCCGAATATCTAGGAACATTTTCTACTTGAGGATCTCCTTTCCACCTATAAATAAAGTTTATGTAAAAAATACCTAAGATATAAAAACAAATACTCCTCCGTCCCATTAAATACGAAACATTTGGTTTTCGGCACATGATTTTATGTAGTGTTGTTTTGTGAGATAACGAAGAAAGAGTAAAGTAAGATAGAAGAAACATTTCATTTTTACTCTCCTTTGTCCGCCATTAGGAGTCACAGAAGTTCAACACGAATTTTAAGAAATATCAAGGAAAGCCACTTTCTTAGAAAGTGTTTTCGCGTAGGGTATGCGTAGAGCATATGCATCTTCCATTAATGAAATGCATAAGGCTTCTAAGTCTATCACAAATCCAATTTAATTTTAAAGAAAAACTCCCATCATCTCATTTTTATAATAAAATGAAACAAGAACTTTGACATAAAACACTTCAATAAAAAATGAAATAAAATACCTTGTAATTCTTTTCCAATACCATCCATACCAAAACGACGAATGATAGTCCCACTTGTCCTCCATCCCAATCTAGCGAACCCAAAATCAAAGATTTTACTATCATCTTTGAAGTGGCGAATTGAATAAGATACATGACATGAGTATGTGTCAAAGCCGCTGATTTATTTTCACCTAAAATGTTGAAACAGAGTTGTTCTCGATTAGGAAGCCTTCTAATTTTATTTCACATATCTCCCAAACAAATCGATATTTAAAACAAAGGAAAATATTGATGATATTTAATTAATCACATATTTAAAAATTCATGTCATTTTACAATTTGCTATTTTTATGAGACGTAGGAAGTAAATAAAATAAAATAGATATTGCGAATGAGACGAGGGAATTGAGTTATTTATAAAATAGAAAAAAATTGACGTGGGCAAAATTAAAATGTAAGTATATGTTTGAAAATTTTAAATATGTACGTAAAAATCAATCCGCTCCGTCTGACAAGGCATAAGCCACCTCATGAGAGTGGACTACAGTCGGAGATTCTTGCGCACGACATAAGTCGTGATTTTCTTTCTCTACAATGGTAAGCATTGACCAAAAAAAAAAAAGAATGAGTGAACAGTCACAAGTAAGTAGTACTCCCTCCGTCCCGGGCTACTCGCTCCTTTTCTTTTCGGCACGGAGATTAAGGAATGAGTGTATAGGAAAGTCAAAAATTACGGCTGTAGGTGAAAATTTTTACTAAAAATGGAAAGAATGCAAGTAACTTGGGACGCCCAAAAAGGAAATAAGTGCGAGTAGTGCGGGACGGAGGGAGTATATAATTTAGATCAAGAATGCCTCAAAATAGGTATAGTGTCAAACCGTGGCGGACTTACATAGTGGCTTGGGCCATAGGGAACCCCCAACAGTTTTCAATTTTACGCTATATATTGATAGTACTCTATAGTAAGAGTGCCTTGTAGGACGGAGAGAGTATTAGTATAAGGCCACCCGCAACGCGTTACGCGGGTGGCCCGAATCTCGTTACTCCATGACGGAACGGTGGCGGGACGCATTGCAGCGTCTCGTCTCGTCCCGTCACCGTCTCGCCGGATCGCCCGTCACGCCGAGACACGGCACGGGACGGCTCGCCACGCGCTCCCGCGACGTGGCGCGCTCCCAGGCCATGCGTGACGCCCACTCGCCGGCTCGCGAGTGAGATTCGTCACGCTGACACAATAAATTATTTTTTAATAAAATTCGAAATAAAAAAAATTAAAGTGGAAAACGGTCCAATTTTTTTATTTTTTTTATATTTTTACTCTATAAATACTCATAATTCATCATCATTTCACACACAACTACACATCTATTCTTCCCAAATCATCTCTATTTCCTCTCCAATTTTCATCTCAAATCATCTCTCTTTTATTCTTCCCCCAAATTTAATGGATCCATATGAGCAAATGCGTCTAATGGAAGAATCACTTGAAGAAGATCGACGTCGGGAAGCGGAGGAAGCCGCGTCGCCCCAAAGACGCTCCCGGACTTACATCCATCGTAACCGGGAGGAAGCCGCCGCAATGTTAGTCCGCGACTACTTCTGCGATAACCCGGTGTGGGGAGATACCTACATCCGTCTCCGTTTCCGCATGCGGCGACCGCTATTTCTCCACATCGCAAATACATTGGCGGCCCGGGAAGAGTTCTTCCAAGAAAGTTTCGACGCCGTCGGCCGTCCCAGCCACACGACGTTGCAGAAATGTACTGCAGCAATCCGTCAGCTTGCGACTGGACAAACGGCGGATGTGTTCGACAAATACCTCCACATTGGAGAGACATCACTGGGAGAATGTGCTTGCACCAATTCTGCAAAGGCGTCCGGGCAGCCTTCACCGATGAATTTCTCTTGAAGCCAAGCACGACAAATTGCCAGTTCCTACTCCGCCTTCATGAAGAAGTGCACGGATTCCCCGGGATGCTTGGCAGCGTCGATTGCATGCACTGGCAATGGAAGAATTGCCCGGTGGCATAGAGGGGGTCGTACGCGAGCGGCCACAAAGGCACCCACCCCACCGTTATACTCAAGGCCGTCGCCGACTACCGGCTATGGATCTGGCATGTGTACTTTGGGGTCCCCGGCTCGAACAACGACATAAACGTGCTCCACCAATCCGACCTCTTCGCCGAAGTTTTGGATGGTAAAGCGTCGGCCATCAACTTCACCGATAATAACCGGCGCTATAAAATGGGGTACTATCTTGCCGACGGCATCTACCCGAAGTGACCAACTTCGTGAAGACGTGCACTAGGCCTGTGAACGCAGAGCAGACGCTTTTTGCGCAGAAGCAGGAGGCTGCTCGGAAGGATGTGGAGCGGGCGTTCGGGGTACTCCAAGCGCGCTTCAACATTATCAAAGCCCCGGCTCGTACGTGGTTCATGGAGAGCATGGTCGACATCATGTATACGTGCATAATCTTGCACAACATGATTGTCCAAGACGAAGGACCCGAGGCGGGAAATTGGTTCGACCCTGAAGCCCCCCAAGTAGTCCGCCTCGAAGTGGAGTGCATCAGTCTATACAAGAACGGTTGTCTATTCGGGCAAGGACACATGACTCTACCGCCCACGCCCAACTCCAAGATGATCTAATGGAGCACATTTGGGCAAACTTTGGCGGAGGAAATTAAATTATGTATTTTTTATTTTTTTAGGATTTTTAATTATGTTTTTTTAATTTTTTTCGAATTTTATGTTTTAATGTTATTTTATTTGTAATGAAGTGTGTTTTTTATTAATTGAATATGTTGGAAAAAAATAAAAAATGAAATTGAATGAATAGTAATTTAAGGGACGGTTAAAGGACGGATAAGTGACAGAGGGTTGCAGGTTTCATCCATTAGTTAAGGGATGGAGTCAAAAAGTACAGTGGGGCCTGCAAATAGTAATTTAAAGGATGGTTTGGTGACACCGTTAGGAAGGATGCCCTAATCACTTGTAAGCACAAGTGGTAGGTTTCTAGGCCTAGCAGCTCCTTGGACCATGATTGATTCTCATCAAGCTTTTCTTGGAATTTTATCATTTCAATGCGTATTTTTACTATTTTTTAATAACTTTTATTTTTCTTACGGCTATTATACACAAAAAATCATGTTTTTATAGCACTTTATTAATTAACTCATTTCAAAATGTATTCATAATTAATAAAATAAATTATTTTAGCTATTTATTGTGATGTTTGTTTGTTTATTTTTCTACATCCATTAGCTTATTTTCAAACTACTTCCTTAACTTATTTTAAAATATTTATTCTTGATGTTGTATACCCTTAACCTATTTCAAAATTTATTCATAATTAATAATACCAAATATATGTACATATCCCTAGTTTTTATATCATTTAATTATTTCTATTCCATTACTCATCTCCCAGCTATGTCGACATCAAAAAATACTTTATAATTATTACCAAAGGAATTGGATCTCCAACTTTAAAATCGTGTGTGGAATCAAGATTAATGAAAAAAAATAAAATAATATGACGTTTCTAAAACTAAACATCAGAATATTTTTCATTCAAACTAGTTGTTTTTTTCAAAAGACAATAATCTTAAAATTGTATTATCATCCAAAAAAATTCAGTTAACAAAGCCCACGATAATAACCATCCAACTTCCAAAAAATCTCACGAAATACATTAAATAAAAAGTAAAAACGCTTCCACAATATTGGATCACATTCTTTTTAAACATCAAACACGCCTGACACTACGATCTCATCACCAACCAACAACAGCTATCATAAACCAAATAATTAAATAACCCAATGATATACTTATTAGGATCATTGTGCATATATACATAAAAAAATGGATCAAAATGTTTAAATTCTGTAAGAATGAATTGTACAACACATAGAGAAAAAGGAGAAAAATAATTAAACTTATATGGAAAAATATACCTATGATTCTTATCTTGCACATCTTGAAATAGGAGACCAATGAATCTAATAATCATGTCTAGACAAAATTTGAATTGGAGTTGGCATTTCTACTATTGCCGGTGCCTACTTTCCGATGGCGCCTCGCCCTTCTGTCTCTCCCATGCCTCGTTGGGACATTCTTAGTTTGAATGCTTGTGAAGCCATTAGCTACAACTCCAGCAGCCGAGGTTCCGTTATTGTGATTGATGGTAATAATGGGCGGAGGAGGATAAACATGAGCGATTTCTACGGGAGGTGGAGGTGGAGACCATCTCGCGAGCACGTCTCTGTGGTAACCCTGTGATGGTAACCATAGAACTCAAAAATGTGCATCAAAACCAACATGAATGAACGAAAACCAGTAGTACTAATCTAGAAAAGTTCATGGCCAAAAAAGGCATGAACTTTGATGTGATTTTGGTTATTAATGCCAAATTATCCAAAATACCTCAAAACTAACAACTCCTTCAAAAAATATCAATAATACCCATAATTCAAAAATAAGAGTACCTGGACGACAAAGTTACGTCTTTCACAGTCCAAGAACATATTGATCGTGTAGTTAGTTTTTGACGATATCTTATCCCTCACGGTGGAAAAACTTATCTGGTCCCTCGAAGTGAAACGGTCCACTTCATTAAACCATAGACAGGTGAAGAGATTGGTGATCGGAATATGCTCCTTGATAATAACACACCCCTCCGGAACATCTGCAAATGATACTAAATGTCGTTAAGCATATTCAAGTACAACCCGTTAAGCATACTCAAACCCCGACCTATTGTTTGGAGAGGGAGTGTCTTACCACTAGTAATGGGCAATTTTGCTGATGAATATGGCGTCAAACCCTCCTTTTTGTAAAACTCAATCTGGAAATCAATAGAAGAATTCTCGTATTTCCCAGCGGCTTTATTAGCCTCTGCTTCAAGAAACACATCAAAGCGCTTATAATGCCTTGATATCGCAAAGCTTGCATTTTTCCTCCACAAGAATCTACAACAGTAGAAGAAGAATCTTCATTTAGATGACATTTTGGTATAAACTAGAGCGTGGATAGACAGTTACACACAAACCTTTCTAGAATTTGAATGGGATCCACAACCAGCTCGAGTTTAGCATCGATCCACAGTGAGTACCGAGTGTTAGGGAAAAGCCGATGAAGTAGAAGTTTGGGAATCTATAATCGCAAAAGCAAACATTGCTAAGAATATCAAATATCATAGCACTGCCACAAAGTCAAATGGAAAAAACAAACTTAGATAAGCACTAGAGAATAATACGGGGCTAGGACGCTAGGTCAAGAGCCTAGTACAAAGATGGATCATTGTACATGATAACGTGCATTTTTTTTCCACCAGCCAGACCCCATTTCAATTCACCATAACTACAAATGACAGCTAGAGAAGTGATTAATGGTTGTTTTTCTAGGGGAAAAACTCGTAAATCTGTGTTCAGCTCAAAAGAGTGACAAGCAAGGTTTTCTAGCCTTTACCTTTCCATTGCGTCTCGGATCAGAATAAGGTAGGTTATGGACAACTATAATCCTCCAGAGCCCGACTTTCTTGTCACTGCCTAGCTCGGTGGAGTTCTTTAAAAAGTCTGCTGTTTCTTCATCCACAAACATGTGAAAGCAGGCATTCGTTTTGGTATATTCTCTAATTTCCTTCGGTTGCCGTATCAAATCAAATGCCCCTGGTCAAGCATAAATCTCCTACATTAATTAATAAAAGATTAAAAGAAATCAGATATAAACCATGTTGGTGGCCAGTACCAAATATTGCTGATGCGACTACCACTCCTCGACAGTTTTCCATCTCTAGAAGGTCAGAATCATCAACATCAAAACCTGTCCCACGACCCGGTTTCACTCCTCTGACAAATCTAGTACAAGTTTACCAAAAATAAGAAAAAAGAATGTCAAACCCAGATCTTATTTGATAGAAAACAGATTGATACTACAGGGTCACACCAAATGTCCCAAAAAAGAAACTATCGTACCCACAGTGGATGTTCATCGACTCTCTTATATCATAGGAATCGCTTCTCTGCTGCAGAGAAGGATAGCCACCGAATTCTGACCCTCCAAATTCAGATTTAGTTAAATTTTCTTCGTGAATGTATGTCAAATCCCTGAGTACTGGAGAAACAGAAGATGCATTCGGCATCAGAGCAATGGCATCTTTCAAAGGTAGGTAGCATACTGGGCATGCTGCAACGAGAAAAAGAGTCCACAAGCTGAGTAAGGCCCTCACATTATAACTAGCTAAAGGTTTCACACTAGTTGTAAAAACAAGAAAACTTACGACGTGGCCCGGTCCTCTTCTTATCGGCTGGAGGCGGAGGCAACGCAAAATGTTCACATGGATTCCCGGGTGGGAGTTCGTACCCAGTAAAATATACAGGCGGTGGAGGCGGAGGTGGCAGAGTGGCATTTAAACTCCCCAGCACTTCCAGAGTTTGAGAATCGGAACTTCTAATCACAATAAGTTTATCATTGGATGTTGGTGCAGACTCGATATTTATGCGTGGAAGAAGGCTGTCTCGGGCCTCCTCACCTGCAAGATAGCATCCTTTTTTCGTTTAGCAAAGAAATCATCCAAATCATAACATTTCAACAGTCAACATTTTAAACTAAAACTGTTATCAATCAGTGAACCGCTCTACTTATATTACAGCAGCTCTGTGAAATCATCAGGCAACAAAATCATATACAAACTGAATAATATTAGCACTGCTATTTCACATAACTTTCATTGATGTAGCATCACAAGGGTTTCAGAATCTCACTTCTCTACAAAAACAATACAAACAAAAAAAAGGCTATATTTCATTCTCTACGTTGTTCAGATCAACCAAACAAACAACAGCAACAATGATCAGGCCAGCAAAATCATATGCAAATCACACACATTTTTAGAGGATAATTCTCCTAACTTCTATAGTTAAATGTAGTATGACATGGGCTTCACAACCTTATGTATCAATCCAGATTAATGTGTGCTTCTCAATTCATTCAAAAAACTAATCTATCCTATGATCACTAGGTTGTCCAGGTCCAGAAACAAAACAACAGCAATAACAATCAGAACATAGGAAGCCGAACCTTTGCCAACAATCAACACCCACATGAAAACGACGAGGGACACGAAACACAGTAGCAGCATTCCAATCTTCTTTCTGGGGGCGAATTTAAAGATCCAGTGGAAGAATCTGTCCTTCTCCTTGAGCATTTTAGGCGGCTTCCTTGAGAGGGGCGGCGTACTTTGTATTGGCAAACAGAATGCAGCATTCTGAATCTGCTGCAACGATCCATAACTTCCCGAAGATCGCAGACCCAATGACCCTGTAGTCATTGTTTTCTCCTCAACCCCAAAATTTCACCTCTCATCTCCCCCCTTCCTTCATCCAATTGCTTCCAAATCCAATCTCCAACCACACCTCAAAAAGTGAAAATCTCTAGTTGGAGCTCAAAGATTCAATCTTTATCACTTCACCAGTACAAATTAACTTCAACTACAACCCAATCATGCCAATTAGCATCAAATAATGCGGAATTCGCCTAAATTTCTCAGCACAAATTCTCAGGTAAAACTATACAACTAAAGTTCAATTGAAATCCCAAACAGATAGTTTCCAATCTAGCAAATCAATGCACAAAAGTACAACAAAAATGCTGCCAAATTTTCTGAACTGAGCAATAATTCCAAGACTGAGAAACAAAGTTCAAGAACAACACTTAGATCCCAAATCCAAATTCCGAACCTACCTACCTTAATCACACGAAACAACAATGATAAAATCCACAAATTTTTTACTCGAGTGGAGCTGTAATGGGCGACAAAAAGGAGATAAAATTTGTTGAGGAAAATAATGAATGGCCCTGAATTAGAGGGCTGGTAGGTGATCGAATCCTAGGGTTTGTGCGAAATCGATAGAGATCAAGATTTACGAGGCCATCTTTTAAATTGGAGAAGAATGTATATGCACTAATTATTGGGGTATATATTTTCCTTATTTATTTTTCTAAAAATTGTTGAACTATATGCGTAGAAAATGGTTAATAATTAATTGGATTATATTTACAAGAGTGATTAATAATGAATTAAATCGGTTGGAAAATGATTGAAGAGAGATAACATGCGCCATGTGCACTACAGTTTTGGACGGCAGAATGTGTTTCCTTATCTTAGATCACTTCATTTGGAAACCAATTTCATCGCACGTTTCAATCTTTACAATTTTTTTTATTTACTAATCCAGCAAACCCTATAAATTCGTCTTCATTTTGACTCAACCAAGGCTTGCGTAACTTGAAAATATATATGTTTAATTTGAAGGAAAATTTAGTTTGTGCCCTTTATTATTAGTTAGATATTCATAATTACTAGTATAATCAAACGGAGTATAAAACTATTTTAATTTTATATAAATGGGAGCAAAACTATTTTAAATTAATATAATACGAGCGGTTTCAGTAAGATTTTTTTTTAAACCAAAACTTTTAGAACTGCAGATCATATTAGTTCTTTGATAAACCGGAACTTTCATAACTGCAATTTAGTACTATATTTATATTCGTAGTTGCCATTATAAAACATACTCCCCCGTCCCGTGTTATTCGCACTTTTCATTTTAGGTCGTAAATTTGAGATTGATTTTTTAGTGTAATTAAAATAGTATTTTAAGTTTAATAAGAGATCAGAGAATACTTAATTAACTTTAATATATTTATTAAATACTCAATTTCTTACATAGAATATAAATAGTGTAAATAGTTTGAAACGAGTCAAAATTGAAAAATGCGAGTAACATGTGACAGAGGAATATCAATTCTTGATTCAATATAATTCGTTAATTAAATCATGAACTGATGTAAAATCAGAAATTTGGATTTATGAATCAATGAATTGAAGTTAGATCATGAATTGATATGGTTTATAATGTCAACTAGTGTATTTGAGAACTGAAATATGGACCACGACCTAATATAAATATCCCCTGAAATATGCAATATATTTGAAAATTTATTAGTACTATAACTATCCTATTATTATATAGTAATTTAATCTATTTAATTAGTTTCAAATAGTTCATGTATTTTATTATGATTATCAATTGTCCTGCGAATTTTTTATCAAACTAACCAATAGTTTAAGTGGAGTATTAAATTAAATTTAAAACAAAAACATAGGTAGATGACTCACGTCGTGACTGAAATATTATAAATTCGAAATTGAGCTAGCAAATCATAAGTAGACGTTGTAATATCTATAATAGAGATCGAGGAAATGGATGGGAACAATAATTAAATTATTAGTTGCCCTGTTATATTCTAATGTATTCGTTTTCTTTGGTAACACATTTATGTATTATGTTTAAGAGTTATTAACACATTTAATTATCTTTTTTTAGCTTAATGCCTAGTTAATAACGCATAAAGATAGCTACATATGTTTGACATTAGTATTTTAAGTAACTTATTGCGATGTTTAAGTTTTTTTACTTTTATTTAAGGAGGAATAAGTACTACTATTATAAATTTTCAATTACCTTGAAAATAACTCAATCCGACCTATTGAACGGAGGATAGGTATAATATCTTCTGAGCTTAATTTCTAGTTAGGAAACATTAGACACTTCATCCATTATTTTTTTCATGTAGTTAAACAAATATATAACCAGATTTTTTAGTAAAGTTATCATTAGTTTTGTATAATTATTTTTATAATTATTATTAGATCCAAATTAGTTACTTAATTTTTTTGCGTTAACTATATAAACATGTTTATGAATGAAGGAAAGAAGAACGAATTAAACAGAGAGAAGTAGAGAAGAGACGTCAAATCTAATGGAGTAATATATAAAAATAATAATAGGACTAAACATATCACCGTCTTAACAATATACTAAAATAAATAATAAATAAACAATAAAAAACAGCAGTATGTATTCTACATTTAATTAAATTAGATGAAGTGGAATATATATTTTTATCACAAAATAAAAACTACTCAAAAACTATTATACAAATAAAAATTAGAAAGAAAAATCGACCAATATAATCAAATTATAAACTGCACCTATAAATATTCATATTGTAATTGAATACATATATATAACCGTAATTGCCAAGATATTAATGACTGAAAATGGCAATGAATATTTTTATATTGGACGTTTAATGCATATAATACAGTTTAGAAATGCTCAAGCCAATGGGCTCTATTGTGTTTTGGGAATGTCATTAGTTTACAAAGTTTCTTCATATTGTATATTGCTCCAATCACTCATTAATACCTTAGAAAGGAGCATTCATCGGTTTTGTAAATTGAATATTTTTATGGGTTTTGATCTATGCAAAACTAGATTTAAATACAGAAACGCAGAACAATATCATACATATGACACTTTTATGTCATAGTTAGTTCATTTTTAGGTCATGCTAACAAAACATGACATAAAATGATCTTAGCATGACATTAAACTCAAATATTATAATATGACCTAAAATTGCTTAATTATGACCTTCCGTGTTTTTGGTTAATTATTGACCATTAGATCATCTAATCCTAGGGCTAAGATTTGGGCTGCATTTCTGGATTTAAATGCATTTTTATTTTGAGCATCTCCCTATATATATATATATATATATATATATATATATATATATATATACTATTCATTTGACATATTTTGTTAGAAATATGTTTTTATTTAACGGTTGTGATCTACGTACTATACCATATTCCCTATACATAATACACCCAATTCTTGGCCTGAAAAGATAAATAAATTACTTAAATCGAATCAATAATATTTATATTTTGTTAATTTATAATGTTAATGTTAAAGTTAAAGATAAATGATGAACTCCACTTTAAGTAGATAAGTTTTGTTATTTTAATTTCACTTATAGTAACCTAATTAGACACGTACACTTTGCCTAATTGTCATTATGTTTGATGTTAATACTAACCTAATATCTTAACAATGTGTTCAAGTGTTATTTCATTATTCGTTTGTGTAGCAAACAGCCCAACCCGAATATTCACAGCTCTGATGTATTTTGGTAAGTATAGTTGTTTATTATGAGTTGAGATGTCCAGAAATCAAATTAATTGATTTGTATTAAAAATGTTTAATCAGGAGCAACAAAATAGAACCCACTAGTAGTATTTGTTCGTGAAAGGCCTCATTTCTCCACAACCACCTCATAATAACCACAATTAATACTAATATTTATTAACGCTGTTTTTGGTTGGCTTTATCATAAAATACATTGACAATCCTATTCAAGATTCAAGAACATCGTTTTCATATACTGTAAGTTTCTTTCTTTTTTGAGGAGGAAGACATTATGTTTTAATCATATAATGCTTATTAATTAGTAAAAATAGCGGTCTAGCAACACGGCCATGAACAAGGCAAATCGAACTTAACAAGGGAATGACATGAGTTGCTACATTTGTTGATCTCTATGTACGAGAAAATTTTATATAAGGTAGAAATATAATAGTAACATTAGATTATGATATCATTTTCAAACTAAATTGCTACTACTACTTAAAACAGTAGTGGTGCTATTTTCTGTTGGGCGAAAACCATGATATTATTGGGTATCTATAGCTGTCTAATGGATAGAAATACAACAAAGTACATATTAATGACATTTAATTTGTTACCTATTCTAATACTAGGCTTGCAGGGAGTTGTTAATGGAATGGATTAGTACATAACTCCCAATTATTTGCATGTTTAGTTCTCTAACAAGATATAATCTAGAGCTCTAATTTTTCAAATCGAATGACCCATATATGACTTATACATATAGAGGGTGTTCGGTTTGCAAGATATGTATCCGAGATTAAATTTGTAGTGTGTTTGATTCATGAGATTCAACCCTACAACTCAATCCTAGATGGTAATTATGAGATAATTAGTCATAGCTAACCCCTCTGTGACTAAAAATAATCTCACAACTCAATCATAGATTGTATCTTGTATTATTTTATCTTGGAAGACGAACACCACCATAATGTATATTTAACTGCGTATAACAATATAACATGTACTACATACTACTCCCATATTAGGGGTCCAACTCCCATGCACTCCCATATTCAACCCTGAGTAACCTAGTATAGTCTTTTCATATGGTAGTAAAGTTCTAATTTGGTCAAAAATTTCAATCACATTAATTGTTAAGATCTATTCATCGTCTAATTAGGGATAACTTAGACCAAACACAATTAATTTTGAATAATAATGTGACTTATAGCTAGCTAATTCAATCAATCACCCTATGTCAGTACCCACCATTGAAAGCAATAGCCAATAGTAGGCTAATGGGACGAAAGGGATTTTTATAGGGACAAATTCTAGATTTTTGTCGAGAATAAAGTTTGAGAATTAGTGACAAAAATATTTTTAATTACTTTGCATAGGGGAGGCTGTTTTAAAAAGCGACAAACTTTTTGGGTAAACTCGGAAACTAATAAATTTCAAAGATTATGCTTCTAGTTGCATTCCACTCAAGATATTCATATTTAATTCATATTTATTTTTAATGTATTCTACTCAAGATGTCCACTTTTATAATTTAAAAATAAATTCATCTTTCTTCTCTCCTTATTAATACTCCATATTCAACTACATTCTCTCTATTTACTTCACCTAACATCTCCTCCTAAAATCCTGTATCATTAAATAATATGAATATTTTGAGTGGAATGTAAGAAGTAATTAAGACATACTTCATCAGTGAATTATAACTCTTCTTTGTTCCGTTACTCCACTTAATAATATATGTCTAGCAAAATTTAAAATTTGAGAAATACTAATAATTATTGAGCCTTTGTCTTTCAACATGAAAGACGCTCCTCATTGTGAATTTTTTTCATTGACCACACCAGTATTATTCATCAACCTATTAACTATGTGTCATTTCTGGATATATACCACGATTGCTATTGAATAGGTTGTCTACTAGCTATCTATCTATATAGATTGTGAAACTTTATTTATTTTTTCCGGCAAGGTATGGATAATGATCATCTAGTGATGTAATCATCATTTCCTACGATACAAAAGGGTTGGATCATTTGTTCGATAAACTCCAAAGTTATGAGAAAATGCTTATAATATGGATAGTTACAATAATTTTTTATAGGAATTTAGGTCGACACAAAACACTCGAAAATAATTACTCCAAATGCTTAAAAATGAGCCCATTTTCATTGGTTGGATGTTTATACATGTTAAATTGAACGATGACCTAATCTCATCTATCGATAACCTCTAAAGTCTTCTACTTATTTTACCAAATTAGTTCCAGCAAAAGCATAACATTACAAAAGAAACACACACACACAATGACACAATCTCTGTGAAAGCAAAGCAAAAAAAAGTAGCCTTTCAACATGTTGATGACACTAGAATGTTGGTTGCATCATGGGCCGCGCAGTCGAGAGCTGGATGGGCAATGAAGGTCGGAACATTCTCACCCGGCATCACCACATAAACCTCCATTGCCTAACAAATTCATCACACATGTATCACAATTCATCCTTATCTCAACAACACCTAATTAAGACTCTCAATCACTTTCTATGATCATAAACAAATAGAGAGAATCATATATTTACGACAATTAATGAGAGCTAGCTAGTCTTATCCTATTCCTCGTATCAACAACTGTGATCGGGTTGCACACCACAGGGGCTAGGGTAGGGACCAATAAACCAACAAACTTGTAAATGGGGCCAATATTTTTCTAAATTAACATATACAGAGAGGAATCCTCATTGTACTATAATCACATCATCTAATTTATATTATTAAGGAAAATGTGAGCTTTATGACATGGAAAACAACAACTAAAGCACTAAGTTCATTGGTTTAATTAGTTGTCTACGTACATGTATATGCTGCAAAATTTCTTCTTTCAACAATGTTACTAGTATTTATGCTGGTATATATAATTCTTAGTAAGATTAGGGATCTTAATTTATGGATTTAAATCCCCTCTTGTTTAATTAAGACATGCATGTTAGCATAAAAATGAAAGCTCAATAATTAACAGCATTGTATGTAGGTTATAAGTAATAGTTGAAGCTTTCAACTATGTTAATTTTTTAGAAATTATTATCAGAACCCCACCACACATCCTCCCCCACTAAGAAAAAGAACACAAAAGAAAGGGAAAACAAAAGGCATATAAATTGCTTGCCATATGAAAGCCAAGCAGGAAAAAGGAAAAAAGTGAATAATTAAAGTTGAGGTGATTAATTCAGTGCAATAGAAACAACAAAGTTGAAATTTTCTAAATCAAGAAAAATGCTACAACCATCTAGTCAAACTGATCATGAAAAAAAGCAAAAAAAAAGTAGGATTAAAACTTAAATCTTTTCTAAAAAAATTACTAACTCTGTAATTTTATCAAAACAAGAATCATCACAGCCTGCAAAATAAATGAAAATGAAAAAAAAAATAAAAAATTATACTCACTTTAGGAGAAGGGTGGTAGGGTGGTTTGGCATCGGATTCGGCAGCAATAAGATGATCGGGAGGCGAGGTGGTTCTGAGGAACTTTTCGAAAATGGCCATGAGGAGAAACATGGAGATGAGAATGGCGGTGGCGACGAAGCCGAATGAGACTGCATACACGGAGTCGTCAAAGTGGCTCCACTGCTCGTCTTTTGTTAGATACAGCGGCGGCGGAGCCGGCCACCCTCCCCATCCTTCTCCTTCGCCGCTCATATATATATATGTGTGTGTGTGTGTGTGTGATTTTTGGTGGAATTGAAGATGAGATGTTTAAGGCTAGCTAACTCAACATAATCTGCACCAACATTAAGTTCTCTCTTTTTGTTTGTATGATCAGTTTCGATTTTGGAGAGAGAGGGGGTCGTCTGCGTTGTTGTTTGACAGTTGAAGGGACAAGCTTTGTCTGCGTTGCTCTTGTGTGATTTTCATTCACGTGCAATTTCTTAGTCATGAGAGCATCCTCATTCGTGCTCTTGTCAAAGAGCACGGACGTGTGTCCGAACCCACCTTTATTATTTTTTTACTCTATGCTCTTATGCAAGAGCATAGCACCCACATTCATGCTCTTCCACAAGGACATGCTCAAGGGTCCCACCATTCTATTATTCAATTTAAATAAAAACATTTCCACAATATTAAAATGCATTAAAAATATCCGGAATACTATTACAAATTACAAAAAAAATTAAAAATTACATAATTAAAATACTAAAAATTAAAAATTACATAATTAAAATACTAAAAATTTAAAGTTACATAATTAAAATACTAAAAAATAAAAAATACGTAATTAAAGGCTAAAAAATACCCCGGTAGGAGACTATTCCTCTGGCCATATCCCCAATGTTCTTCGGAGATCCCGTATCATTGCCAAATGTGAATCAAGTTGCTCGGGGGTCATATTTGACCTATCGGCCAAATTGAGTTGGGCCAAAAGGGTCCACAATTGGTGGGGGTTGAGGTGGCACAAAGGGAGCGGGAGCGGGAGCGAGAGCGAGGGCGGATGGAGTCGCGACGGCGGTTGGTCTTCGTCTTCTTCCTTCCTTGCGGCTGGCGTTGGGAACTGTTCAGGCCGGCGTCGGGGCTACCCAAATTAGCTCCGGCGAGCTGGCTAGCCACCTCATCCTCGCCAGCGTCGGATAGGGATACCGACCTCGACCGTTTGCTGGAGCAGCTGGAGGAGGATGATACGCCTCCCATATACTTCGGATGCACACGCACCTCCTGCCAAGTGCTGAGGTACTTGAACGGTTTGTAATTTATGGATTGGTAGGTCGTCAAGGCGGCACTGATGATGTCGAGCTTGCTCCTACCGCTCCCCACCTACCGCTCTTCCTGGAGGTAATACCCCTAGAACTTTTGGATTTCTTCGTTGGCTCTGAATATGGCATTGCGAACCATAATCTCATCGTGCTCGATGGTTCCAGCAGGGCGGTTTTCATTGTACCGGCGAGAGACGCGCCACCAAAACCTATCCCCGCTTTGGTTCGTGCCTATCTCCGGATCTTCGGAGATAATCAAATAGACTTTGAATAATTGATCCATCTCCGCCGGAGTGTACGAGGTGTGGATACCACGAGGAGTAGGAGTAGGAGTAGGAAGATGAGGAGATTGAGAGCCGCCGCCGCCGCTCCCTCCCGATATGGGTTCGGGTGCCCACCCGTATTGCCCATCGGGGGCATCTTGGTCGTCCACCGGGTAAGTCCTGTAGCCACCCGTAACTTAAGAACCTTGGGTTTGAGGAGGGGCCGAAAATTGCGTTTCCGGACTAGGAAATGGTTGTGAGCCAAACCATTTGTGGTTCCAACCGCGGGAGTCGGAGGGGTGATCGTCGGAGCTGGACATTTTTTTTTGTAAGTAAGAGTTAAAGATTGAGAATTGATAAGAGAAGATGAGAGAATTTAGATGAGAATTGTATAGTGTGGTGTGAAATTTTTGGTGTGGAGTGGGGGCATTTATAGATGAAAATGTGAATTTTGAAAAAAAAATTGAAAAATAAATTAAAAGTGGGAGAAAACGGATATAATTTATTAGGAAGTGGGAAATATTTTTTTTTTATTTAATTCGGATTTTTTAAATTAAATCCGTTTTTTTTAAAAAGAAAAAACGAAATTGCCAACGGCATCAGGCGCCGCCACGTCAGCTGCTCAGCGGCACGGACGTGCTCGATGCATCGAGCAGCGCCGTGCCAGCGGCAAGTGCACAGCGGCGAGTAGGGGTCAGCCGCGCAAGCAGCACGGACGCCGTCCTTGCCAGCGAGCACCGCTGCAGATGCTCTAAGCACTTTTTAACCTTTTTTAAACCAATGCTCTAAGCACTTTTTAACCTTTTTTAAACCTCAACATACTTCATGTACTTGCCTTTCAATTTATTGCCAATCAATATATATTCACCCACACATAAAATATAAGCTTAGCACTAGCACTTAGGCGAGCGTTCAATACAATACATTTGAATATTTGATACCACGTAAATAATTAATCCCTCCTTCCATCAAAGTTTATCCTATTTTTCCATTTCCGTCCGTCCCACAAAATTTGTCTCATTTCACTTTTTACCATTTTTTGTAGTGGACCTCATATTCCACTAATTCATTCCTACTCACATTTCATTATAAAAGTAGGACCCACATTCCACTAACTTTTTCAACTCACTTTTCATTACATTTCTTAAAACACGTGTCGCGTCAAAGTGAGACAATATTTGAATGACGGAGTAACTTTATATGCTCACATCACATATTTATGATTAATTAAGAAGTAAAAAATTTGACATAATAAACTAACTAAAGTATATTTTGCGAGGGACATTTGTATATAAAAAATAATGGTGCCTATAAAATTAAATATAAGTTTGGAATGTAGAAATAGTGATTTAAAAAAAATCGTTGAATTATCTTGCAATGAACATTTATAAATCAAATACAATGATAAAATCAGAGAATATAGGCCCAGTAACCGGCCCATTACTTCTTTACAAGTATACTACTAATGTAGTATTACTACAAATTTGCATATGATACGGTGCGAATATTACTTGTTGGTGAAAATTAATATTATAAATTCTTAGTTTACTCAATTAATTAGGATATTAATTTCTAATTAATTGTATCATTTTGGTGTGTGTGTTCGGTATTAAAATAGTTGTATAGTTTCAGACGAAAAAACATCTTTGACTCCAACTTTTTTGACGAATTTTTACTCGTTACAATTTTAAAGAAATACTAGTACTAAATACTAACTCACGCACACTTCCGTTCTCAACCTATTGATTGATGCATGAAAAGTAAACACTCTATTATTTTAATAAAAAATTATTTTTTACTAGTCACAAAAAAGTAGTAGTAAAAGTTAAGAATCATAATAATGAGGATAGCTTGAATTTCATCGTCACAGAAAACATTAGGTTATTAATAATAGGAGTAGCCTATATAGGTTTATGAGTGATTATGAAACATCATCAATAAAAGTTTTAGGATTGATTGGAAAAAACGAAACAAGACAACCATAAATTTAGGATAAATTGGATTTCCTACCTATTTTGGACAAACAATTCTTTTCATATGATCCCATTTATAAAGTAAAGATAGATGACCTACAACATGCACTCACACCACGAGCCACACTTGGTGATTTCAAGCCGCACTTGTGCAGTTGTGTAACACTTTTCACTTTCTCTTTTTTTCGCTTCTTTTCACTTGTCTTTTTTCTTTTCTTTCTCTCTTTTTTTTTTCTTTTTTAAGGTTACCAATTTTCCAAAAAGAAAGCAATTTATGTTTTGTTCTATACATAAACATTCATCACCATCATGAATTCTCTAATTTCACTTTTTTCATCAGTTCAAATTCTCATCTTTTTCATCACCACCATTCCAATAAAATGTCACATTTATTATGAATTGCTTTTCAAATTGGTTTGATTTCTACATATGAGTCAAATTCAAAATCACAAAATTCAAGTTTTTCTTCTCAAATTTTGGTCACACCTTGCAAAATTTCGATGTTCGTATAAATTATCCAAATTTCTAGTCTCTTGCCGAATAATGCTAATCATACAATGTTTCTAATTATTTCATGACTGCTCATGTCCATCAACTTAAATTTTAATCACAACCACATTCACTTCCATATATCTTTTGGCAAATGTATCCTCAGTAAGGTAAGTATTTTCTAGAGTCCTCGAGGAGAAACAACTAATATGAGAGTGTCCAAAGGACGTCATCTTGTAGAAAGGTAGTATTTGTGAAAAGGCTAAGAGAATATAAGTATATCATTTGAGCCGGAATTCGACAACGACCAAATTATCAAAAGAGGAAAATCATTTTGATCTGAGATGGTGTTCGTTTTTGTTTCCCAATGTTATATATTGTCATCAATTTAATTATGAAGAAGAATTATAGACGCCTACAACACAAATAGCTCTGCTATCTCTCCAAAATGTGTGTTAATCAATGGAAGACGAAATCTATGTAGAGTGAACTTACACAAATAGTCTCCGACAGTTTAGGGTTCAAATAGTCACCATCCTTAAAAATAATACTCCCTCCGTCCCCTAATAGGAGTCGCTCTTTGACCGGGCACGAGTTTTAAGAAATATAGAGAAAAGTTGATTGAAAAAGTTAGTGGAATGTGGGACCCACATTTTTATATTGGTTTTATAATAAAATGTGAGTGGAATGAGTTAGTGGAATGTGGGGCCTACTACCATTTATGGTAAAAATGAAGAGTGACTCTTAATGAGGGACGACCCAAAATGGAAATTAGCGACTCTTATTCGGGGACGGAGGTAGTATCATGGAACATTCCTTGAACTTTGGATTTTGCTTTTTAGATCCTTTCATTTTATAAACTAAAAGACCCTTAACAACACAGAGAGTAAAATAGATAAGTGAATAAAGAATAAAGTAAACTAAACAATAAGGTAAATAATTGAAGAAAAAGTAAAATAGAGATATTATAAAACAAAAGAGATTAAATGTGTTGATTTTCTATCAAACATACTTAACTTATGTGCAGCAGATGAAACATTAGAGAAGCATTACTACTATATAACAACTTAGATATGCTCCAAAGTGACAAATTATCTTATTCTAATGATGTGTATCCAATCTTTTATTTTTGTAATATTACCATTTACTAAGTTCTTAATGTTCCAAATAGACATCACGTGTTAATATGTGGACTTAGCCTAACTTCGTCCGTGCCATTACATGCCAATATATGGAAATAATTTAATTAGTACTACTACTTTTTTGTCATTTTCTTACATATGTTTAACATTAATCTTACAAATGTGTCCAAATCTGATATGGTAGAAAAAAATTAAATTACAAAATACTACTCCACTATTAATAAATAAATAGGTCACTCTCAAACTGTACTCGATCATGCTTACGCATCTAAATTGTGGCTCCTACCGCGAACACGACTTAAGGGCACCCGCAACGCTGTGCCGTTGCGGTTTCTATGCCGTTCCGGCAGAACGGTTCCGCGGCGGCATGCGTTGCGGGCTTCGTTCCGTCGCCATTCCGTGCCCATGCCGTTCCTATGCCGTGCCGCGTTCCGTTCCGAAGGAACGCGGAACGAAACGTTCCCCACGCGCCGAGGCGACGTGGCGGCCTCCCATTCGACGCGTGAAGCCCACTCGCTGCCCCGCGAGTGGGCTTCGTTCCGGTAACGCAATAATTCAATTTTTTTAAAAAAAATTCGAATTTAATAAAAAAAAAATTGCAACGGTAATGTGACCGTTTTTTTTATATCCGTTTTGTATTTTTATTTATTTATTTATTTACTCTATAAATACTCCTATTTCATACTCATTTCAATCACAAACACACATCTATTCCTCTCTATTTCCACCCCAATTTTCATCTCAAATCAACTCTGCTTTCCTTCTCCCAAATTTAATCAAACTAATGGATCTTTTTGAACAAATGCGTCAAATATTGCAACAATCACTTGAAGAAGATCGACGACGGGAGGCCGAAGAAGCCGCGCCGCCCCAACGACGCTCCCGTACGTACATCCATCGTAACCGGGAGGAAGCCGCTGCAAGGTTAGTACGCGACTACTTCTGCGATAACCCGGTTTGGGGAGATACGTACTTCCGTCGCCGTTTCCGCATGGGGAAACCTTTATTTCTCCACATCGCGAATACTTTGACAGCCCGGGAAGAGTTCTTCCAGGAAGGGTACGACGCGGTCGGCCGTCCCAGCCACAGGACGCTGCAGAAATGTACTGCAGCAATCCGCCAGCTTGCGACTGGACAAACGGCCGACATGTTCGACGAATACCTCCACATCGGAGACAGCACTGGGCGAATGTGCTTGCTCAAATTCTGCAAAGGCGTCCGGGCAGCCTTCACCGACGAATTTCTCCGGAGGCCAAGCAC
Organism: Salvia splendens; assembly: GCF_004379255.2. NCBI lineage: Eukaryota > Viridiplantae > Streptophyta > Magnoliopsida > Lamiales > Lamiaceae > Salvia > Salvia splendens. The sequence goes on from NC_056037.1 coordinate 8,786,293, forward strand.
GACCGATTGTCAGTTCCTGCTCGACCTTCACGAAACAGTGCACGGATTCCCCGGGATGCTCGGCAGCGTCGATTGCATGCACTGGCAATGGAAGAATTGCCCGGTGGCGTGGAAGGGGTCCTACACGAGCGGCCACAAAGGCACCCACCCAACCGTTATACTTGAGGCCGTTGCCGACTACCGCCTTTGGATCTGGCCTACCTTCGTGAAGACGTGTAGTGGGTCTGCGAACCCAAAGCAGACTCTTTTTGCGCAGAAGCAAGAGGCTGCTCGCAAGGATGTGGAGATGGCGTTCGGGGTTCTCCAAGCGCGCTTCAACATCATCAAAGCCCCGGCTCGTACGTGGTTCATGGAAAACATGGTCGACATCATGTATACGTGCATAATCTTGCACAACATGATTGTCCAAGACGAAGGACCCGAGGCGGGAAATTGGTTCGACGACGAATCCCCCGGAAGCTCAACCGCAAGTAGTCCGTCTCGAAGTGGAGCGCATCCGTCTATACAAGAACGGTTATCTATTCGTGCAAGGACACGCGACTCTAGTGCCCACACCCAACTCCAACAGGATCTAATTGAGCACATTTGGGCAAATTTTAGCGGATGAAATTATTAAAATTGTGTACTTTTTATTTTTTTAGGATTTTAATTGTGTGCTTTTTATTTTTCTAAAAGTTTAAATTTTTTTTAATGTTGTGTGTTTTTTAATAAAGTGTGTTTATTTAAATTGAATTGGGTTGGAAATAAAAAAATGAAATTGAATGAATAGTAATTTAAGGAACGGTTAAGGAACGGAGGGTTGCAGGTTCCGTTCCTTAGTTAAGGAATGGAGTAAAAAAGTACAGTGAGGCCCTCAAATAGTGGTTTAAGGAACGGTGTAGGAACAACGTTGTGGATGGCCTAATGTGTATGTTCTCCTTTCTCTATGCAATTTAGACAAGCAAGTCCTCTCTTTAGATTGACTTGGTGGTTGTGTTCGTGATATGTTGTTTGTCCTTAGGTGGTTCTGTTGTAGTTTTGGTTTGTCTCTTGCTTTAGTGCTTTTATTTTACCGCAGTTTATTTAACATTTATCAATAGCATATTTAGAGCATCCACAGTGGTTGTAGCTCAGCAATAGCCCAGCCATAGCCTAGCCACAAACTCCTCCTGCCACATCATCAATACTAAAAATCCACCTGCCACATCAGAAATAGTCCAGCCATAGCCTAGTCATATCATAAATAGCCCAGCCACATCAATAGCCACATCACTAATAACACAATATACGGAATTTAATTTACGAGACATATACGGGAAACATTAATAATACTATTTTAATTTAAAAAAAAGTACAATAAATTAAAAAAAAGTACAAAAATTTTTAAAAAGTACATTAATAAAAAAAATGACATTCAAAATCGCAAAAAGTACATTACTTAAAAAAAATCACTCGCCGGCTCCCTCGCCTCCGTGCAAATCGCGTATATATAGTGTTTCGAAAATTAAAATAAAAAATAAAAAATCCGCTCGGCTATGCGCTGGGCGATCCGGGCGCTGCAATGGAGCCGAGCGGATCGCCCAGCGGATTTTGACCACCTAGCGCTAGGCGAAATTGATTTCCAGAAAACCGCTCGGCGGTTTTCGACTCCTCCAATGGTTCGCCTAGCGACCGCCTAGCACCGGCGCTCGGCTAGGCGGTGCGCTAGGCGCCATTGTGGATGCTCTAATAGTAATTTTGTTTTCTAGCGCTTGGTGAACCTCTACCGACTTATTTTGATAGTTTGAGCATTTTGGATTTCAAGATTTTAGGATTCAAATCTCCTCATTTTTAATTGCAGAAAAAAATTGAAATAAATTTATACTCTATATATTGTACTCCGTATCTTCACTGTGTTGTTGAATTTAATTTGTATATGAGACAACAAATCATAAAAAACTACCACTTTCTGAATAAAATGGACCAAAAAAGTAATAAGATGGGGATGAAATTTGTGTTTGATAAAACTGGAGCCACTGTCATAAGATGCCAACCACACTGACTAGCCCACATCACACCCATCTAATTCCAACCAGTTAAGGCCCGCTCACTATTTCACTCTATTATTGGACCAATCTACATTTTATTTCTTCCACAACTCCAAAATATTTGTTTTCTTGGGAATTTACAAGAAAAATAACTCTATCTACAACACAGGAAAATCGTTGAGCCATTTGGCTAAGCAATAGTATATCACATTCCCTTAGTTGTATAGATCTGATTTTGTTCTAAACAAATAGAAATGATGAAATTTTAAAAGTGTTCAAGATTCGGTCTATTTACAAAGATCTCTTTTTTCTTTCTTTGTCTGAAATGTGAATATACCAATTTGCAAAGAGCCAATTGAGGTTATGGTGAAAAGGTACAAAATTGCAAACAGCCTTTTGAGGTTTGTCATTGTACTAAAAGTTCTTTCAAGATATCATAAGATATTTCATAATTTTCAAAATTTGAAAAATAATTCCTCCAAACTTCAAGGCTGTTGAAGGCTGCATAGTTCTTATATCAGGGCGTATCATTTCATCAAATTTTGTTATTACTAGTAGTACTATATAACTAATATCAGTATCATTTACATCGAAGTAAAATATGGGAGTCAGGAAGGGAAGTGTGGATTGAGATGACAGAGAATAAGATGAGAGTATGGAGAATTGGCTAAGTAGTTTTTCAGACACAAACAAAAATAGTGCTGCAAGAAAAATCCAGTGTTATTTAAGGCCACTTCTTATCAACTTTTGTTGCAAACAAAAGGAGTTTCACATAAAAAGGGTTTGTTGATTTGATGTATCAGAAACATATGAATACATCAAACATATATATGGACCGTGTTTGTATTTTTATACGTATACATAAATTCCTCCCTCTGTCTTATTAGCTCCAAGAGAATATTGGACAACAGTTTCAAATCAATATCAAACAGCTGTAAATAGAATGGAATAATATCTATGCAAATTTCATCACAAAATTGTTCAATGACTTGGCAGTTAATTTACTGTAATTTCATTTGAGGGGTATAAAATTTTGTTTTTTCAATCATATTCTATACGAAGTGAATGGTATCATTGGTATACGTATGAGTACATACAATATGGATCAAGTAATTTTGCATAACTAAACTATATTTTAAATTATGCACTATGTACGTACGAGTACATATCATAATGAATTTAATCATGCGTATGGTTTATGCAAAATAAGTAAGAATAATGTAAGTATATCAAACTTTGTAAAACTAGATTTTGAACCAGAATAAAAAGAACACAATTTTCATTTCTCCACCCTAACTCCGATTCTCGAATACATCCAACTAAAAAAAATGAAACCTAGCTTTCAAACAAGAATAGGTATTGATGCATCATACAAAAAACTATTAACATTATTTGAACCCCCTTACTATACACCAAAATTAGTGAATATCTATATGAGTATCCTACTGCAAATCTATGCTAAAAATTGTACTACAACAGTATAAATGGAGCATTTGCGGAAGCATTTTAACTATATAGCAATGAATAGTAAGTTATTTCAAAGTTAGAAATCTAAGAAAATGTGAGAGTGTTTGGCAGTCACTGTGTAACCACCTTGATAGTGAAATGAGCCTACTGTGTGAATGTGTGTACAAATATTATACTTGGAATTTTGAGTCCCCCAATGTAAAAACTGTAAGGATTTATTTATTTAATTTTTTAACGTTTCTTGTCTCGTCTTTAGCTCAATCCTCTTTCATTTCTTTCCAATTCTCATGGAATAATTGAGGCCCTCCATTTTCTTGCTTATATATATTTACGAAATCTCTTTGCAATGCAACTCGTTCACTTTTTCGTCTCTCCAAAAATACTAAGTAGTTCGAATATTGTGTGAGAAATGGGGTTGATAGAAAGACTAGGAAGAATTCAAAGCCACTGCAGAAGGCTCTGCTGGAGAATAAGAGCAGCGGCGACTAAGACGACGAGCAAACAACAAGTGAGGTTCCAATATGATCCATATAGCTATGCCATGAATTTTGATGATGGATTTGAGAAGGAAATGAGAGTGGAAGAGAGGGGCTTTGCGGAAGCTAAATGTGAGGAATGTGTAGAAAAAAGGAGAATATTTGTTTATGTTGTGGTAGTGAATTAGCATCAATTAGCTAGAAGCAATTTGTTTTGTTGTTAATTGGTGCTTTTATATAAATGGGATGAAATTTGAATCTTATATCTACCTTTGTTATGATTAGGTATCCTAGTGCAGTGGCAATTTAATGTTAAATCATTTTATTAATGGTTTTTCATAGTATGTGACTATTAAGTTTGAGGTTTTTGGAAGGTGACCCAAAAATAATTCATCCAGACATAAAATTCTCTCTCTCTCACACACACACACACACAAAGAATCATGTACTACACAACAAGATTACCAAAACTAGCCATTAATAAAATACAGTTATCAATCTTCAAGGGTTGTTTGAGGTAGATACAAGTTAGTTTCCTCATTGCAATTATCACTACTAACCTCTGCATTCTCATGCAGCTCAACTGCATCACTATTAGCTTCTATTGCAGAGCTATTCACTTCACTCTTGCTTTCAGTTTGATCATCAGCATATTTGCTTCTTATCTTGACACGCTTACCTTTAATATATTGGTATTCCCACTTTGGTGGAGGATACTTCCTGTTCAATTTCTCGTATTTGTCCAGCATGTTGAGTTTCTTGAAAACATCCCCCACCATCGTCACAATTGCCACGCTTGGCCTGATACCAAGCTCTTCCATGTCAGCAAATATCTGCATAGAGGAAGACGATTTAGCCATCATAAATCGTGATTTTAAGAGCAAAGCACCCTCAGTTTCACAACAACTAGAAAAAGGCGCGAAGCTTGGTGTAGAGAGATTGAGAAGTGAACCTCAAACATCTTCTCATGCATTTCTCTGTGATAGTAGATGGAAACCATCTTCTCAAAGAACATGTGTGGCATACTTTCGATGTTGCGACTAAACAACGTTTGCCATAGTTCTTCAGCCTCCTCGAGCCTTCCATCCTCAGCCAAAGCATTCAGTAAAGTGTAATAGCTCCCCATAGTTATTCCTTGCCCTTTGCTTAGCATCCATTTTGTCACCTGAATTATCCTCTTCCACTCCTTCTCATTCTCGAGACTTTTTAAAGCTTTCTTCACAGTGATCAAGGGAAATTCTAGTTCCCAGGCGATGAAGGAATCAAGAGCACCATACACTTCCTCTTTCACATTTGATAATCCCTTGATCTGAAGCAAAGCGGGTAAAAGAAATAAATCAGATTCTACTATTAGCCAAAACTAGAGATCATGTGGGTCGAAAGCTTACACATTCAACAAGCTTTACGGACTTTGAAATGGTACCTATCCTTTTTTTGGTTTTCCATACGCGAGGATACCTTGGCCGAGGACCTTTAGCGGCGTATTCCTGAAAATATTACTAATGCATTAGTGTGGATATTTATTGTATCCTTGTTCCCTTCAAACCCTTACTAAGCGATGGAAATTTTCAACCTCAGAAATGTAACTATGGTTTTAAATTATTCTGTGAGTAGTTCCAAGATATGCCCACAAACAATCTACAGCAGTATTTATATGCAATGAGTGAAAATATCTAGTGAGAATTGGATATAACGAAAAATGGGAAATATGAGGATAGAGATCGTTGATCATTAATTATAGTTTCATTGAGGGTCGAGTTGTTAGAGGTTTGTCAGAGACAACTTTTATCAATTAAAGATAGAGTCAGACTCAGAGCTTATAAGTAGTTCTAAACTTCTATAGCAATAATATATAGCTCCTCAAGTAGTGAACAGTGTGTCCTTGGTCTTGGATTTTGGAAGTTGGAGCTGTATTTTACCGCCGGCCTCATTAGAGGATTTCGTATTCAGTACAATTCAATTTTCAAGATTTTTCTCCGTTCTCATTGTCTATCACATGCATAAACACGAACTACACATGCACACAAACATACAAATTTCCTTTAATATGAGATGAACAAATCATGATATTTGAATCCAATCGTTCGTATCTTATTCATGGAATACATGTTTTTATACAATGTGTAACTTGTGTTTATGCATGTTCAATTCTCGCATCTAACCTCTATACAATGATTTAACTATCTAGCAGAGCTGCCGAGCCAAACATAATTCTAGATCAGTTTAATGACCACAGACCAAATCATCAACATGATTTTGCTCCTACTGATAATTCCATGCCCCATTGTTGGTTAAAATTTGGCACTTGGCCAACTACAACCTCTCACATTCACTTGGCATTGAAAAACTAGACATAATAATGTTTATTAGGGTATATTGTTTGCAGTCAAGAAACCTCAAACGATTATGTAGTCAGAAAATTACTTACCACCAGACATGGATACCTATTCTTCCCAAATTCAACTGACTGCAGTCCAATACTGCTGATACTTGCAACAGAATGCCTCAAACTGAGCATCCTACAACTAACAATATACAGTATATTCATAAGTAATTGAACGGAATAGAAAAAAAATAGCATAAAAGAAATCATAACTCAGCTATTTCAACTATCAAAATCCAAAACTGGGCACTGCAGGCGAGCAAAATGATAAAAATTCAGCACCTTTCCGAAACAGGACTGAAAAAATTCCAATCACAATTGAAGCTGAAATCGCTTTGAAATATGAAATTATAGTTAGATAGCAATCGACGCACACGAAACACGCAGTTGAGTGTATTTCAGAGATAAAATACCTGAAATTGGGCAATGCGATAAATCTCTGTCCTGGGTTTTGACACCATTTCTATTTAGCTCATTTTACTTGGGGATGCACATGACTTCTATTAATCTCATTTTAGACCCCAAATATTTTTGTTAGAGCATCTCCGGAATGAGGTAAACATTGGGATAAACTCATTAAAGCAATAACTATCATACATTTTTTTTATATATATATAAATTTGATTTTCTAATAAGAAGGATATTTGAGAGGTTGTTATATATTTTCAATTATTAAAAGACATATTTACCATTTCTCCACACATATACTTTTTGTATAATTCTTTCTATATATCTTCTTCTAACATCTACATATAGAGAAAAAATAAAAATACCTTATAAATAAAAAATATATATTCTCAATTTATTTTTTTCCTTTGTTAGAATTAAATCATCTGCTTGTGAGGTTTATTTACTAAAGATTTGGAGGGCCGCAAAATTAATAGAAGTAAACAAGTAGTATTATGTATTTGTTAAAAAAAATAAACTACTCATTTTAAAAGTAAACTTTCTCCGTTCCCTTTTAATCAAATAAAAAAGAATAAAATAAAATAATAAATAAATGTACTTTTTTTTATTAAAAATATAAATGACTCAATTATTATAAAATTTTCAAAAATTAAAAATGGTTAAATTTTGGTGGAAATTCAGTAGGTTTTATATTGTGAAGAAGAAAGTTAATTTGAGTGGCGCTGAGTTTGTGATGATGATGGTGGAGGCAGAAGAGGGATCGCCGGCGGTTGAGTTTTGTAGAGCGGAGAAGGAACTAGCTTCGGACGAGTTTGATGTGATCGATATTGATGTTCTTTGGAGACTCTTGGACGAGCCTTCTAATCCTCCACACGTAAATTCTCTCTTCAATCCCTACTTTTATTTTTATCGGGAACTGTAATTGATGGGTTTGGGGCTAGTGATTTGGTGCCAGAGGATGAATTGATTTGGTGCCAGAGGATGAATTGATTTGTTTCAATGATGGGTATTTACTAGGTGCAACTTGCTGTGAAATTTGGTTTTGTTGCAATTTTGTGTATAATGTTGTAGGGCCTCTTGTTCCCTGAGTTCATGCAAGATTATGTTTTGTGTTCGATCCGAGTTTGTACTGGCTTCTTGCACGTTTATACCACATAATTTTGAAGGATTGTAGATATCCTTTTTTCTTGAAGTTGAGTGTAGTCTTTGAACTGGTCTAATGAACGATGTATATCACTTGCAAGACATAGAGGCATAGAGTCTTACATTTACTTATTGAATTGGAGCATTCATAGGCATGTCGAGAGAGTATTCGCGATTGCATCTTTGTGCATGTAGAGCATGGAGTATGATCTAATTTGAACATGGGAAGTTGTTTCATTTTTAGCATTGTTACTTCCAATTTGCAGGATATTAAGGTGGATAATTTATCTCGTGATAATGACCTAACAGGTTGGTAAGCAATTTTTTTTTGTTTCTGCCTCTTTTTATTCGAAGTAATGCATGTTTGTCATCATACTTGGAATTGGTGTGGTTTGGAGGCAGGCAATTTGGTAGCAACCATTTGTTTCATTAACTTCCAGTATGACAGATTATATTATTCCTCATTAAGAGAGCAGTGATTATCTTTGGTGCAGTGATTATCTTTGGTTCTACTTGTGTTTTTTTATCAATAAGGTTAAAAGTTCTATCTTCATGAACACATTTCAATCATAGTCAACTATTACTTTGATAGGAATGCAGACTCCAGAAGACTTTTTCTTGGTTAATGACGAGCACAATTTTGAAGCCTCAGAATCAAAGCGGTTGCTTTCAGATGGTTTTGTGGAATCTGCTAGGAATTCCTGCAATCCAGATGGTGAAATGCTTGAATCTTCGCCCCAGCTTAGCCTAGACAATGGTCGTTTTGATATGTCTGATACGCTGTGGGCAGAAGAAGAGATTGGATGCTCAGAATCGAGGTGGCACCTGCCAACAGTTTAGTGAAACATGATTGGAATCCCTGCTTAACTTATTCTTAAATGCCTGAGCCTTCATCATCACAGATTAGTCATGATGATAGTTTTTCCTATATGGATATAGGTGGTGATTTCCATAATTCCTCTCCTTATTACAACAATGACCATGAGGACGCTCCATGCGAGACACCTAGTCACAGAGAACAATTTAATTTTGATAGTACTAATCTTCTTAGTCAACAGTCTTCTGATGAAAAAGGCACTAACTTAGCTTTGTTTGAGGAACACAACTGCACTGAAACATCTTCCTTCAGTAGTTTCAGTAATGTTATTCATAAGCAAGACTCTTCAGATTTTCGACAGTTGAATCGTGGTAGAGATCCATTTCGAATGGAATACGGTGTTATGCCTGCCAGAGAATCCGCCAGTGGAAATGAGACTGAAAAGCCTTCCAATACCTTTTCCAATGAGCACCACAGAATACAAAGTCACGTCAAGGTTGAGAAGAACATCTTAACACCATCCTCCGACATAGCTTCCAGAGCTTCTGAAGTAGTCAAGTATGCGATTAATGGGCGTCAAGGCATAGATTGGTCTTCATCGAAGAATTATGGTATCAATTCAAAGGTTAAAACAGAAGATGAACTTTTTCAGTCAAGGAGAATTCACCCTTTGCATGGCTGGTGATAATTCTGTTAAAAGTTCTGCAGCTGTTGCTCACAATTGGAAACCTCTTCGTCAGGTTTCGGAGCATCCTGGAGTTATGCTGCCCCCATCAGTTAACTCTGGGAGTAATATCATAAAGATGGAAAATGAGGTGCCAAAGTTCTTCCGTCATATTTCAAATGTCAATTACCAAGGGGTTCAGAGTAAGACATCTGATCAAGGCAAGGCTGAGGATGATTCTGATTTGTGTATTCTTGAGGATATGAGTGCTCCAGCGCGTTCAAATCATGTTGTAATGAGTGAAAGGTCGGTCGTCACTAAACAAGTTATGACGTCTAGGGAGCCCGGCACCCAAATGGTAATAACACATTGAAGGCGGAAACCAAATGATGAAAGAGCCATGTTCCGAGTTGCATTGCAGGTGAATCTCTGATCAGCCTTAAGCTATCTCTATTGACACAAATGAACTATGTTAAAACTTTCTTTTTTGTACCCAACCACTAGTTAACTATTTATAATCTAGTTGTTATAACTCATAATGTAAAGCATCAAGAAATATACTGATTATCAGATGTTCCACATCTACAACTGAATTAACATTTTGTTTTTCCTGCCCATTGTTGCCATCATTCTGTGAAGTACATTTTTTTACATTCCATGTATAACTTGTGTAGCCTATGTATGTATTACTGCTTTAGACTAGGTATTTTGTTCAGTTCAAACAATCATATTCTTCGACCAGCTCTGCTGTTGAACTCAACAAACTAACTTTTATGTAATGATATTTAGCTTTTGGTGACTTCAACCTTAGGATGTGGTGATTATGAAAAAATATTAATTGGTTACTAAGTACTCCCCCCGTCCACCGATAATCGTCCCATTTTGCCATTTTCATCCGTCCACCAATAAATATCTCATTTACTCTTTTTACTACTTTTGGTAATGGACCCCACATTCCACTAACTTTATCTCACTCACATTTTATTATAAAACTAATATATAAAAGTAGGACCCACCTTCCACTGTCATTTTCCTTTAACTTTCCATTACATTTCTTAAAACCCGTGCCCGGTCAAAGTGAGCCAACTATTGGTGGACGAAGGGAATACTTTTTTCTTCAAGTTCAGTCCTCTTCTGAACTTTATATCATGTAGTTGTAGGCGGTGATTGCTATTATTTGGTCCTCGGGTTTGGGATGTATATTTAAGCTGATATGTTGATTATTCTCTGCATAAAAAAATTAATGGGTAAAATGCATGAAAATTCTCTGATAACAATTATTTTATGGAAACCCTCGTATAAGATACAGGACCAAATCCTCTTGTATTTTTACTCATAAATATGCACAGCTTCCCTTTTCCAAATTTGTTTACCAAAGTGCCTTCAGTTGGAGGTGGGGATGGCCCAGTGGGTGAGAACCTTTTCAGGTTGAAAAAGGAAAACAGGTTTGCTGCAGTTTTTTAAAAATTGTTGTGAGGAACATTCCTATTATCACAAGGGGTTTCGTTTTACCCACACTTACTCTGTCAAACCTCATTTTGTACTGCCATTTTTTACTATTTTTTTACTTTCTGAATGCTCCTTATATTAATTTCATGTAGCGGTAATGTTTTACTGGTGGTAGTTTCATGTTTTCATACTGAGGCGGAGAACTTGCTGTACTTGAAATATAATGTTGGGCCATTTCTTGGAGAGTATTTGATCTTGATTACTTGGTGAAAATACTTAAATACAAGATTTTGATTCATTGCAGGATCTTTCTCAGCCGAAATCAGAAGCGTGTCCACCAGATGGAGTTTTGTCTGTGTCCCTGCTGAAACACCAGGTACATATGTTCACTTCATTTTGAGAACAACAAAGATTTTGCTGTTTATCTGATGGTAATTTTGCTATTTTGTAAATGTGTTGTGTGGGTATCCTTATTGTGAATACTTTCGTGTTTGATATGGAGGGAAAGCAGAAACAGCAATGCACTCCAAATGTTTGATAAATTGACAGCATGTAATAGCACAAGATGTATGAGATAAATAACTGAACTGGAGAAATTAAACTGAAAAGACAAGAAAAGAAAAGAAAAGAAAATGGAACACTCATCTTGCGAGGCCACGCCACAAATTTCTCCATACACGGATTTCCTCCACCCAAAAGTGATCTTCTTCAAAGATAACTGTACCTATTGAGACTTCCACAATATATTGACGTAATCTTATCCAAATTAAACAGATCAAAGATATTATTGCCTATGGCATGTCGGGGAAAAAAACTAAACAAATCATAGGTATCAAATTCTAACAAATTAAGGATATGAAATCCTATCTTATTATTTAAAGATAACAATTGAAATTATAACTCATAATCTGCTGCACCATATCTTCCGTATTGCATCTCAATATGTTCACCATTTTGCTGCCAAGAATCACTCCTCCCGGATTGATGCTTATCTTCTTGCTGACTTTGTAGTGATTTATATGCCACAACGTCTTGGTCGATATCAGTGTTAGCATGTCTTCACCCTTAAGATAGTCTTATGCAAAGTTTTAGCTTGTGTCTATTAAAACTAGTGTTTAAAATAGTCTTTCGTTTCATTGAATGTTGCTTTAGTTGAGACCCTAGAGCAGTTTGTAATCATCAGGCTGTCAGGAATTTGATTTAAAGTTTGATTCTTTGTGGTAGAACTATCTCAATTTTTGGATTGCCAAAAATACTGGGGACCATGAATATCTCCTGCTGTTAAAATACTACAGCATCTCCTTAATTATACTTTAAATTTCAACTGATTATATTTGAGTTTCCTTGCAGCGTATTGCTTTATCTTGGATGGCTAAAAAGGAAACAAGGAGTGCGTGTTGCTCTGGTGGGATTCTTGCAGATGATCAGGTTCCTTTGGTGGTTTTGCTTATTTCTTCTTTTGTGCATATTTCATGGCGATTTCCGTTAAATCATTCTCAAGTTCAATTTTGACAGGGACTTGGAAAGACAATATCAACAATTGCACTTATTCTAAAGGAGAGAGCCCCTCTGTCTAAAGCTTCTAAAACTAATGTAAAACAAAGTGTGACAGAGATGTTAGATTTGGATGATGATGATGATGATGTTATTCTTGAAAAAGGCCATGCTATGGAAGGAGCTGAACATGTTATGGCTAATGGATATCCTATCAACAACTGCAAGATACCTTTGCAAGCAAAGGGCAGGCCTTCTGGCGGCACCCTTATTGTATGTCCAACGAGTGTCCTCCGACAGTGGTCAGAAGAGTTGCACAACAAAGTAACTAAAGAAGTTGATCTCTCTGTTCTAGTATATTATGGAAGCAACCGGACAAAGGATCCACATGAACTGACCAAATACGATGTGGTGGTTACAACATATGCAATTGTGAGCATGGAGGTGCCAAAACAGCCTGTTGTTAATGAAAATGATGATCTCATAGGTTCCTCGTCATCAGTGTTATTAATAGCTTATGGCGGCTTATGGCGGTCGGTCAAAAAACCGCCATAGGGATATGGCGTTCGGCATGGCGGTATTATGGCGTAAATGGCGGTCGATAAATTAACAAATAAATAAAATATAATACATAAAATAAGATGCAAAAAAATTAGAATAGTTATAGGAAAATTAGAAAATTAAATGGTGGAAGACAATAATTATGGAGACGCTTTCATCGAGTAGAATAGTTATAGGAAAAAAGAGAGAATTATACAGTGGAATTAATCCATGCATCGAGTAGAACAATTATAAGAAAAGAGAGAGAATTAAATAGTAGAATTAATACAAATTGAGCATCCACAATAGTGGATTAGTGCCCGCCCTAGCTACAGGCTAGCGGCTAGGGCGGGCGTCTAGTCCACTATTGCAATCGGCTAACGGTAAGGACGAGCGCGGAGCGGACGAGAGGTTGGGCATAGACTAACCGGCTAGCCGATCGCTGGCCGCCTATTTTGCGGCGAGCAATAGGCTACCCAATTTATTTATTTATTTTTATTTTTTTATTTATACTCTATATTTATAACTCATTCCACTTCATTTTTTTAATATTTGATAAACACCAATAATTCAAATGAATTATATCGTATTTGTCAATTTATTTGTTGTGCTAGGGCATTGGCTAGGCTATTGTTAGCCTATTGCTAGGCTGTTACTTGGCTAGGACAGTGGCTAGGGTTTAGGGTTCAGGCTAGGACAGTGGCTAGGCTGTAGGAAGGGCATGATGATGTGGCAGAAAGAGTTTTTTGCTAGACTATGCTAGTCTGATGCTATTGTGGATGGTCCAAGTAGTAGTACATAAAAATTTTCAGGTATCTTGAATCGTGAATGAAAATCTAGAATTTGGAGCCTTGTGCGTGTGGAGACTGGAAAGACGATAACTTGGATTGACAGCAGCGGTTATGGTTTTGAAGCCAGAAACTCCCATAAACCCTATAAATAGACTGTTTATAATGGCCAATGGGCTAGGTTACATGTCACGTGGGCCGGGTAGTGGGGTCGTTTTACAAGGCAAAAAGGCATCTCGACCGCCATGAAAGCCATATCCTGCCACGGCGCTTCGCGAATGGCGGCCGCCATTCAAAAAAGGGAGTAAACTGCCATATCACATGGTGGCGGTGGCGTTGAGCCTAGAAACTGCCACCGCCATCCGCCACGGCGCCGCCATCTCCGCTTTTTAATAACACTGCTCGTCATATAAAGATTTCTCATCTGGTGGAAAAAGGAAGCTACATGAAATTATGTTTGACAAGAAATCATCCAAGGGTAAGAAGACTCGCAAAGGAATTGACAATGAATCGCTTGAAAATGCATCTGGTCCTCTTGCCCAGGTTGGATGGTTTAGGGTTGTATTGGATGAGGCTCAGAGTATTAAGAATCACCGAACTCATCTTCGTGCTAAACGCAGATGGTGCTTATCTGGGACTCCTATCCAAAATGCAATAGATGATCTTTATAGCTATTTCAGATTCCTCAGACATGAGCCATATGCCGTCTTTAGGAATTTCTGTGAGCAACTAAAGGTTCCAGTCAACAAGAATCCTAGTAATGGCTACAAAAAGTTACAAGCGGTGCTGAAGACTATAATGTTGCGTCGAACGAAAGGTAAAAGCTATCCTTGAATCTAGTTCTATTGTTTTACTGTAGTTTTAGTCCAGACTGGAGTTGTAACAAATTGCTTCTCTTCCTGCTGTCCTGCATAGTATAGACTATATTCTACCTGTTAACCTAGAGGACTTGACTTTAAATCGGTAAACGTGCTAGCTTTATTTTGCCATATAGTGAAAAGTTTTAATGGCTTGGAAATTAGTTCTTCAGTTTAACCGAATGAGCATCTGTTAGGAGTGAAAGGCGTGAGGGGAACAGAGAGCACGAGTTATGCTCCTTAATCAAAGCAACAATGTGTAAATGCAGAGAATAGAGGAACGATCACTTGATTGAATAGAATATAAAGAAATAACAATCCTCCGCAGAGGCCTACGACCAAGTCGTCCAATACAAATGATCTCTCTAAGATGATCAGCTACTCCTACTGACCCGCCTTATATAGGCGGCTAAACAAATCTACAATAATTCAAAATAACAATAAAATCTCTGAAATTGAACTAACTAATCAGGCGAGATAATATTGGGATTTCCCCTATTATTCTGGCCAAACCTCTCCCCTCCAACAAACATCCGTATCAACTACCTCACTCTCGAAACAGCCTTGTCCTCAAGGCTATGTTAAAATTCAAAATACATCACTCTGTCCGGTGGAGGTTCAAACTCATGCTTTCGAGTAGTAGCCAGAGCATCGAACCATAGAAGATTGCCAACTATATGTAGGAATCGCAGCATGACCAGATAGGAGAATGGAGCGCCTGCCAATGAAAATAGAGATCCTGGAAAGGAAACCGCCATAGGTGTGGACTGGTGGGCAGCGGAAACTAAACATCGCAGCAAGGACGAGAACGGAGATTGAAACTGCATAATGTAAGGGCCGGAGGTGGACAACAGCGGTGCTGTCACTGGTGCTAGTGTAGGTGGAGTTGCTGGTGTAAGTGGACTGGGAGGAGATGGTGGAGGCACCAAAACTGGAGGTGTAATGGGTGGTTGTACTGTCAAAGGTGTGCACATTTGTTGTATAGGTAGGGCCTGTTGGATGGCGTGTAGAGTATTCTCCTTGTCTGTTGTAGGCGGACTAGAGGACAACATCGGAGCTGTCACCTTTGCTAGTGTAGGTGGACGTGGAGGAGATGGTACTGCGGCGAATGCTTCATATACATTCAACGCCCCATTGCCGCCAAAGCGTTTCATCAACTCCCTTGCAAACCGAGCCCACGCCAGATCCGGAACTCGCTGTCGCAACAACTGGTACCAAGGGAGGGCAGCGCCTGCCAAAGCCTGGTAGGTGGGCAAGCCAAGCGAGTATTGCTCCCACCCGTGCCAACGCCCACCCGGTCCTCAGAGGCGGTTCGCGTGCTCAATTTGCAGTATGTTTTTTGCTTCGGTCAGATCTCTTGTTACACATGGATATAGGTTGATCTCAATATTAACCTCTTTTCTATTTATATAATAGGAATATCAAGCAGCTGGCACTGTGAAACAGAATTATGTCAACATATTATTAATGCTTCTAAGGCTTCGACAAGCTTGTGATCACCCTCTTCTTGTTAAAGGCTATAACTCTAATGCAAAAATCACTTCATCAATTGAGACAGTAAAGAAGCTTCCTCAGGAAAAACAAAGTTTTCTTCTGCATTGTTTGGAAGGTTCTTTGGCGATCTGTGGAATTTGCAATGTAAGCAGTTTTTTGTGGGTCATGTTGTTTAATACTGCTCTAATTAGGGGTTCTCTTTATTTCCCTACTAAAAAAAGTTGTTTCTCTTGTCTTGCTTTTATCTTTTGTGGTTCTCAGTTTCAATTGTGGAGGTTCGTATCTCACATTGAGAGATTTCATTATGCTTCTTACTGCAGATGCACGAATTTGAGTTTTATTCTATTTTCTTCTTCTAAATGGTCTAGAATACTCAGCTAAAAATTCTTGTTAGATTTTTGTTGGTTTAGGCTGGTAGCTTGCGAGCATTACAAATCCTCATAAATCCCAGTTTCCAATGAACCTCGAGACTGATCTCTACATTGTGGTATTGCATAATGCATATGGTTCTCCCGTTAATTTTTACATTGAAACCAATCAAATCTATCATCCATTCTAAACTTAATAATTCCAATATTTTTAAATATTTATATGTTATTTGTAAACTACTCCACCTCTCATAATTACTAGAGTAAGTTTTGTGTTTATAACGTTACTCCTTACTGGATCCACCTGAAGATGCTGCTGTTACTGTATGCGGGCATGTCTTTTGCAATCAGTGCATATCCGAGCATATATCAGGTGATGACAACGAGTGTCCAACCAAGAAATGCAAAACTCCTCTTAAAACGTCTAGTATATTTTCTATAACCACACTACGGACTGCTATGTCCGGTCAACTGAGTACGGAGAGTACTGCTGAATGCCCTGGTTCCGGAGTCGCTGAAGCTTCCAAACCTCAATTGTTGAGATGTCCTCAAGATTCTTCAAAAATTAGGGCTGCTCTCAATATCTTGCTGTCCCTTTCTAAACCACAGCATTTTGCAACAGAAACAAGTTCCTCAGAGAATATCGGAGGTGGCAATGGTAAGTTGTGTTCTGAATCCGGGGATGAGAGCAGAACATCAGACGTATGTAGTGACTCCAACAATTCGGTCAAGGCTGTGGGGGCAGAAAAGCATTGTGTTCTCTCAGTGGACTGGGATGTTGGATTTGCTTGAATCATGTCTAAAAAGTAATAACATTCAGTATCGTAGGCTTGATGGTACGATGCCTATTACTGCTAGAGACAAAGCCGTTAAAGATTTCAATCTTCTGCCTGAGGTTTGTATGACAACTGACAATTTGACTATTGTTTCGGCTTGTGTCATATTGGTTTTAATTGTGAAAAGCTTATCTTCAGGTTTCGGTTATGATCATGTCTCTGAAGGCTGCGAGTCTCGGGCTGAACATGGTGGCAGCTTGCAATGTGATCCTTTTGGACCTATGGTGGAACCCGACGACTGAAGATCAAGCTATAGATAGAGCACATCGTATTGGTCAGAAACGCCCAGTTTCTGTTTATCACCTAACTGTGAAGGACACAGTGGAAGATCGCATTTTAGCCCTACAGGTACATTTTCTTTTCAAGATTTTTTTATCGTACGCTTCCTCGCAAAATTGCAAAATTGAACTTTTAATATGGTGTTTAATTTTGGTGAATCAAACAATATGAAGCTTGTTTGATCATGTCATCATTCATGAGGCACACTCCAATGTATCCAACTTAATAAGATCCCAACTGTGATTAATATAATGCCCAATCGGAGTGGGTGTACCATGCATCTAGATGTAGACAAGTTTATTCCATCATCTAGATTATAATACGTTTTCTCACTTTGACAACGCTTATGCAAATATTTTGGTGTGCTCCAGCAAAAAAAAGAGGAAGATGGTCGCATATGCCTTTGGAGAGGACGAAACAGGCACCAGGCAGAGTCGACTCACAGTGGAAGATCTGAAGTATCTGTTCAGGGCGGATTAGGGATGTTATAGAGGTTTGTTTCACTCGTATTCTTTATCCATTCTTTATCAGCTAAAGAAAGCAGCAGCGTCTTAGCCGAAGAGTAATTAAGCTCTAGCATACAGCAAATCTCTGGGAATCTTTTCAAAGATTTTCCCAGGTTTGACATGATCTGATTTTTTGGACCAGTGATCTTTCTCTTTGCTAAAATCACTAGGTATATTCTTTCTATAGTCTGTAGCAGAAGAATTTCAAGTACAGATGGTTCTTGTCATTTCTAACTATTTTAGTGATTTTTTGGCATTGCTGGAGGTTCCGAGATGAACTCGATTTCATTCATTCATTGCTGACCCTAGTTCGAAATGTTGGGTTGGGAAGGGGATTCGGGGCTTAGAGCATCCGCAGCGGTGGCGGTTGGCGCCACCGCCGTCCGTGCCAGCGGCAAGGCGAAGGACCGCCACCGCTGCAACCGCGCCGCTGGCACGGCGCTGCTCGATGTATCGAGCACGTCCGTGCCAGCGGACGCACACGTGGCGGTCTCCCATTCGCCAACGGCATAGCCGTTGGTTTCAAACATTTTTTTATTTTTTTTTAAAAAAAAATCGGATTTTTATTAAAAAAATCGATAAAAAATAAAAAAAAAAAAATTTCACTTCCCCCAAAAATTATATCCGTTTATAACCGTTTTTTTCCCCACTTTTTAACCGCAAGGTAGGAAGAAGGCGGCGGCCGAACGACGTCGCGCCGCGACTCCATCTGCCCCTGCTCCCGAACCCGCACCCTATGTTCCACCTCCACCCCCGAACAACTCGTTGTGGGCCCTTTTGGCCCAACTCAATATGGCCGATAGGTCAACTATGACCCCCACGCAACTTCAAACGCACGAGTCCATGATATTGGGTCTCCAAAAACAATTGGGGTTGGTGCCGCCGGATGCGTAGTCTTCCTCGGGTTATATTAGCCAATAATTATGTAATTTTTAATTTTTAGTATTTTAATTATGTAATTTTTAATTTTTAGGATTTTAATTATGTCTTTTTATTTTATTTGTAATTTGTTATTTTTATTGTGGTTTTTTTAATGAATTTTAGTATTATGAAAATGTTTTTGTGTAATTGAATTTTATATTAATTGTGCTCGTCCTTGCGGAAGAGCACAGTTGTGGGTGTTGTGCTCTTGCCAGAGAGCAGGCATGAATAGTACCGCCCGGGCCCACAACCGTGCCGCTGGCAAGAGCACGGTTGTGGATGCTCTTATATACTTCTTGAACATACAAACGATGTCGTTGTACGTTGTACATATGTGCGACTACTTATTTCCTTTTTTATAGCACTCCCTCGGTTCTATAGTAGTAGAGACATTTCTTTTCGGCACGGAATTAGAAAAATGATGTATAATGTATTAAATAAAAAGATTATAAGATAAGAGAGAAGAAAAAGTTGAGAGTATAAAGTAAGGGAGAAAGTAAAATAGGTGACAAGAAATGTGTTGATTTTTATTTTAAAAGGAAATGACTCCACTACTATGAAATATACCACAATGACTCGTAAAGAAGGGAGTACTACTTTTTAATAAAACAATGTCTCTTTTTTTATGAATAAATAAAACAAATGTTTCTAACCAGACAATATATAGGTTTGAGACCCATAGGCAAGGGCATCGGGATGGAATAAAACTGACCACTTCTCTCTGTCCACCAATAGGAGTTCATTTCTTTATGGCACAGGTTTTAAGAAATGATAAGAAAAGTGTATGGAAAAAAAGTTAGTGGAATTTAAGTCTCACTTGTATATATTAGTTTTAAATGAAATGTGAGTATAATGAGTTGGTGGAATATGAGACCCTATTATCATTTATAGTAAAGGTAACCCGGGACTCCTACTTGCAGACGGACTAAAATGGAAAACGGGACTCATCTTCACAGACAGATGGAGTATTAACTAATACTATCATGTTTTCATTACAATTATAGATTAGGTAAATACTTTTTCATATCAAATGGTTACATTTGGACGCGCAACTGGAAAATTGTGTGGAATTACGAGTATGTTCTATTTTTTTAAGAATGAACTAAAAAAATGTTCCTTGAATTATAAGTTTATCTCGTTAATAGTCCATGAACTTTAAAAATATTTACAGTAGTTCCTGGACTAAGTGTTTATTTCAAAAGCTGCTCTTCTGCATTTTTTCACCTGAAAATGCCCTTTTGGGGGCTGCATAATTTCGTCTTTACCCAATTTTCACTTTTCAATCTCATATTTTTCAATAATGTACCAAATTTGATATCATTTCAAAATAAAGTTCTTCTTCCATTTGTCATTCTTCACTTTATTTCTTTATTTCAACTTAAGTTTAAAATTTATATTTTAAAATACCAATAAATTATTTTAAATAAAATTATTAAACTCTTGTTCATAAAAAACCTAGCTCAAACTCTCAATCTAACACATGAAAAGTTCGGCCTCAATTATTAATTCTATATTTAAATTATTTATATTCTAATTTTAATTATATTCACAATGTATTTTAATATTAATTTATATTTTTCACTTAGATTGAAATTTTCAAATAATAGCAATAGATATATGTATATTTATTTTATAAATAGTAATTTATATAATTTAAAAATTATATAACAAATATGCATATGAACTACGATTGATAATAAAATATCTAATAAATAATTTAATCATCCAAAAGTAACATTTTAATTCATACTTAATCCATTCAATGTTACTTGAGTCGTTTTTTTTCCAAGAAGCTTGAAATTCATCGTACCGAAAATTTTGGTTGGTAAAATAAAAGTATGATTTTTTCTCATACCGTATTTTCAATAATATACTGAGGTATGATGATTTTGGTAAGGTATACCATACCGACCCATCTCTAATGCAACCGCTGCTTTCCCCACGACGATGAGGACGTGGAGGGATAGCCCCCTCTGTCTCCACCTTTGGGACCTGTGGGGGCGAGACGCTCGCAACATGTTCCTTTCCTAGAACGTGAGTTCCCTCCCGTTGGTAATGCCCTAAGACTTAATCAACTAAAAAATTACAATGAAGTATAATTCAATTGGTAAGACTCTTTTCATTAATCTAATAGAACGGAGTTGGACAAAGATGAAAAATCAATAGTTATCCATTTTATAGTATAAAAGGAAAAATCTAAAAATAAAATACATTAATTACGCCATCAATATATACTTATTTTTTTCTTTGACCTAGAGTACAAATAGCGCTACCGCCGCTCCTCTCATTCCTCTCTCCCCGCACTGTTTGTTGCGGCGGTATAATTGTCGGCGGAATCAAGCGAACAACCATGGCAAAGAAGAAGGAGAGGTCCGTCAATGTTTCCGGGAAGCCGAAGCACTCGCTCGATGTAAACCGAGATAACAACAAAGGCAAATCTAGTAGCAATGGACGGAGCGCCGCCACCGTGCGCCGGCTCAAGATGTACAACACGCGCCCCGTCCGCAACGCTGGCGGAAAGATCCTCAAGCATGACCTCCAGTCGAAGGAATTGCCGTCTACTCGGATTATGCCTGATCGTCGCTGGTTCGGTGCGTTTTGCTGCTCAATTTCTATTTCCGAATTTATGTTTGGGAATTGATTGCTTCTTAGTCATGTTATGCAGTGGTATTTGATTATTGTTGCTTTTCCGAGCTAACATATTAATGGAATGTTGATAATTCAAGTTCGATTTAATTTTAATACATAGGCTGAGGAGCTGAAGTTTTGAGACTATATGACTGGTCACGATGTTATATGAAGTTATGATTGTATGCTGATAATACTATTGACATAAAAATCATACACAGATGTTTATCTATATCATTATGTTATTTGTTTGAGTAGTCTGGTCATCAATGTAAATGATGATTGCAGCCTTGCATTGCCATTGTTAGAATGCTTTGTTACCGATTAGTTGTTTGGAACTCCCATTTAGTAAAACATTATCTCAGCATATGGAGTTGCTATATTATACATTTTGGTATGAAAGAGAACAGGCTGAAGCTAACAATTTTTGTTGGTCACACTGCTAGGCAACACACGTGTTGTAAATCAGAAAGAGCTTGAATACTTCCGTGAGGAGCTTCAGACTCGTCTTTCAAGCAGCTATAATGTCCTTTTGAAGGAAAGGAAGCTACCCATGTCCCTCTTGAACGATCATCAAAAGGTGTGAAGGACAACACATGAATCTTGTGCATTACTGAGGACAACCTATCTACACAAACTATATACAGTCTTGCTTACATCTCTTTGGTTGCTGATCTTTTCATTCTGTTCTTCTAAATGTGTTTTAAGCAAGCAAGAGTCCATCTCCTTGACACACAACCTTTTAGTGATACTTTTGGTCCTAAGACGAAGAGGAAGAAGCCCAAACTTCTGGCGTCTGATTATGAGTCATTAGTCAAGAGGGCTGATGGTTCTCAAGGTAAAAATTACTTCTATTATTTACTGTATCATATTTTCCTATTTGTCATGTCTATGGTATTTTATCTTCTTTTTCAAACATGTTTCTTAACTTTTAATGATTTCATGCAGATGAATTTGGAGAGAAACATGGTGCTAGCACATCCACTGAAGGGGATGAAGATGGGTTCAGGGATCTCGTACGCCACACAATGTTTGAGAAAGGTCAGAGTAAGCGTATATGGGGAGAGCTCTACAAAGTGATTGATTCTTCAGATGTGGTTGTCCAGGTAGATTTTTAAAAATAACATGGTTTTAGTATATCCTTGTGTAACTGGACTTATTTTGTAAAATTACTTTCTGGTACAAAAATTATTTCTGTGGAATGAATTGAATGGCTTTAGTGTCTAGTAGTGAGACCAAGAGATATGAAGATGACCTGGCTAGTAACAGTTCAGAAAGGTGATTGGGGAGTTGGTGCCTTTTTGGTGTTTCAGATTTTTGGTCTAATCATAACTGGCAAGAAAATTCTTGAAATCTGGCTAGTTTTAACTGTTCTTACTCTCCGATATAAAGTGGACTAGAACAGTTCTTCCCCTTCTCCTAAGTCGTGAAGGATCTTGTTTTCACCATCTGCAATGTCAAAAACAGTGTTTAGGCCAGTATTCTGATGGAGTACTTTTGCTGGCTTCCTCTTTGGAACTCGTTGGCTGTTATTTGCTCTTGTTGTTGTCATTATGCTTTAGTTATATGGACTTTTTCTAATATCCCCTACTTTGGCAATGACATTATGTTGGCAACTATTGATGTTCTATGTCAGGTATTAGATGCCAGGGACCCACAAGGTACACGGTGCTACCATTTAGAGAAGCATTTAAAGGCCAATTGCAAGCATAAGCACATGGTTCTTCTACTAAATAAGGTTTGGGACAAGAATTGCATATTTTTTAGAGCATTAGTCTTAAATCCTTAGTGAGCAGTATCTTTTTTTTCTCTGATTTTATTAATAGTCCTCCCTCTTTCCTTATACAGTGTGATTTGGTTCCTGCCTGGGCTACCAAAGGATGGCTTCGGGTACTGTCTAAGGAATACCCTACGCTGGCTTTTCATGCAAGCGTAAACAAGTCATTTGGAAAGGTATTAACATTCTTCTCACCTTTAAAACAGCAATGAAGAACGATTTCTGATGGGTTCATACTCTTATCACGCATTCACGCCAGTAATTTTGCATTATAAGTTGGCGCGGGGTCCCATGGTTGCTTGGTCATAAAATGATTTGTTGGTGGAAATCATGACATTGATAAAATCATTCCCTGGGACGTACAATTTGGGCAACTACCATAACTATCAAAAGACTAACTCTTATCATTCTTAGTTTTGTGAAAAGAGTTTGCCATCAAATCTATTTTCCTGTAATTCAAACCTCAAAGCTTTTGTTCTGTAAATTAGATCTAAAAGCATGCTGATCTTTGTTTCTGGCAATGTTTGTATTTTTAGGGTTCTCTTCTGGCTGTATTAAGACAATTCTCCCGTCTTAAAAGTGACAAGCAAGCTATATCTGTTGGATTTGTTGGATATCCCAATGTTGGGAAGTCGTCAGTTATCAACACTTTGCGTACAAAGAATGTAAGACGCTCTTCATTCTATGTTTCTACTTTTGACTTGGCTTATATGCATTTTCTGGCTGGCATAAAAACCTCAACTTTCTATACTTTTACTTTGATTGGCACATATTAGATTCAATTGTTTAGTTTTTTACAAGACCCACACTGTTTCCATTGTTTCTTATGTCAATCGCCATTTCAGAAGTACTCCCTTTAAACTTGTATGCTTGCTATATCTCTTGATGAGCAGGTTTGTAAAGTTGCACCGATTCCAGGGGAGACGAAAGTATGGCAATATATAACACTCACAAAGAGAATCTTTCTGATTGATTGCCCTGGAGTTGTTTATCAGAGTAGTGACTCTGAGACTGATATCGTCTTAAAGGGTGTGGTATGTGTCAATTAATTAATCGTATGTTTTTATTTTTCTTGAGCTTATATTTATGATAAGCTTCAAAAGTCGTGGCTGTTTTTTATATTTTCTAGATTATTTAACCTGCATTAAAGATTGCCTCCCAGTTATATTTCTGAAAACAAAGCTAAAATTTTTGGGTAGTTTCATCTGTTTCATTGATCGAACATACTGGATTAGGTTCAAACTCTCGACAACCTTTCTACTGATCCAGTTTTATCCTTTTAAAATGGAGATCAGATGGGATTAGCATTTTATTTGTTAATTTAATTTAAATGTTTACTATGTAGAGTCAATTGTTGAATGGTTCTATTGATACTGCACTTCATTATCATCAGAAGCCAAGTGGGAATGAATGATTAATGAGACTGAATCAAATGAAAATATTGAAGTTTGTAATTTCCTCAGACCATAATTTAAGATGCAGAATTTTGAAGGTGCTCTGCATAATTAAAGCTTCAACAAGACCTTCTACTTCTATCCAATCTCAGATTTCATTCTATTCATTGCCCCCATGTTTTGCAGCAATCATCAATGTTATTTGAATATCATCTGAATGGCAATTGGCTTTTTATCCATTTGTCTCTTAGCAAACATTACAGTTTGCCTGTTTCTTTGTTCTCAGGTACGCGTGACAAATTTGGAGGATGCTGCCGAGCATATTGGTGAAGTTCTGAAACGTGTCAAAAAGGAGCATCTATTCAGAGCTTATAGGATAAAAGACTGGTAAGCACCATGTTTTATGATTTAATCAGTAGTAGAAATATTTTTTCTAATTTATTTTTCAATGGAGTTTGGGTCGTGATCCTTTCTTGTTCAAATACTAACCATTACTTTACACTCGACCCTTATATGCTATACAAAACTGAATAAAACACTTGTTGATTTATAGGGAGGATGACAACGATTTCCTCATTCAGCTATGCAAGTTGACTGGTAAACTTCTAAAGGTAATCTCTTTCATACCCTTCATCTAAAAATGTAACTCTTTCTACAAAAAAATCTCAAAACTGGCTGAATAATCTTAATATAGGCAATAGTTGCTATATCTTTTAGTAGTTGTAGCCTTGGAAAGAAACATCATGCCATTTTTCCTTCCATGTATTAGGGAGGTGAACCTGATTATATGACTGCTGCGAAGATGATCCTTCACGATTGGCAAAGGGGCAAAATACCGTTTTTCATTCCACCACCTAAGGAAGATGATCAAGCATCAGATGACCTTGAGACCAAAGCTGAGGCTGACACCATTGCTGATGACAAGGAGGCGGCCGCCAGAAAGGGAATTGATGCAGTTATTTCATCCCAGAAAATAGATACACTTGTAATTCAAAAGGATCTCTTCAGTGAGCAGGAGTTGACTGGAGCTATGTCGGAGTCATAGATAAGTTGGCGCGGGGTCCCATAGTTTCTTCTTCTACGTGTGTCCCTTTTACTATTAAATACATTGAGGTATGGTTTTATCTATACATTACGTGGCATTCCATATGTATTCAGTTTTGGAGCACTTAATACTCTCTGATGCTTAATTTTCATGTTACATGCACTCTACACTGTCCATTACCTCAAAACTCCCAATTTTGGAAAAAAATACATTTTTTTAAACACATCCAATGAAAATTAGTAATCCTTCCCACATATTTGTATTTATTATGCATGCTTGTAGAGGAAGTGAGTGTTTGTGTTTCCTTGGAATCGTAATAGTATGTTTAAAAAGTTAGTAGTACTACTAGTTTGCTATTTTATGGTTTAATGCGTTCGTAATATTTTTGATAGGCAGGAGACAAAAAATACACTAATTTTTTGTCTAAATATAACAAGAAAGAAGATAAATAAATAAATTTTGCAACATGTTAGTAGCCATATTTTCATATTATGCATATTGATATTTTGAATATTGTTCTCGACAATGTATGAGCATGCTTGATGTGTAATTTTCGAGTTCAAATATTGTATGCAAGATCACTCAAGTTTACTAAAATAACTCTAATATTACAACGACACTGCAAGAATACAGGGTCGAATGTAGTACTATGAGTGTCGATCCACAGGGAAGGTAAAGATTAATTAACTCCTAAACACAGAAAACACATGCTAATGAGGTATTTTGATTTGAAGATTTTGATTAAAAGATTATGCAAAAACAATTACAAAAGATTAAACAAGCAAGACGAAATAAGAGAAGAACGAGTTACTCCAAACATTCACGGATAAAACGATGATTTATTCTAATATCCAACTCTATCTTATGAATTACGGGACTTCAAAATCAATTCACAATGCTAGCACTAAACATGCTTGACATACGAAAGCTTAAGAATAGTTGAACACTTATTCTATAAACTAATTTTCATTAATCTAAGGATCCTACGGAAGCGCGAGATTCAAAGATCAATTACTATAAGCATAAGATGTCCATTATCAAATTATCATTTGAACAAATCTAATCGATAATTCATCACCACAAGGATCTATCCTATTCAAAGTTAAAGAGACATTTGATTAGGATTGTGGAACTACTACTAATGATGCACCAAAAGTAATAGATTCAAACAAGGAAATTGTGACAACGACGATCATAAGATGAAGGAGAACATTGAATAAATCATACGAACAAATTATCCGTTTACATGGTTGGAGCAACACTAGATTTTTAGCCAATCATTGTTAAACTATGAAATATGAATAAGAGATCTGAAACCATAGATATCAGGAAGGAATTGATGATGAAATATTTGAATAATCTTGCAAGCACCAATCAACAATTATTTCTTCAACAATGCTTTCATCCACCGTCAACTTCTCTTCCCAATTTCCTTTTCAAATCCCTGACACCTTTTCCAATCTCCAGTTTCGTCCCCCTCTCCTTACTTTTTGCAGCCCCCTTTATTTGCTACGTCCCATCCTTGGGAAAAGAAACCGCAGAATAAACTGTCCATTTGCAGTTGAATCACCAAACGCCCGACCGGGCGAAATTAGAAGGGATAATCGCCCGACCGGGCGAACTGCTGCTGGGTGCATCGCGGGAAACGCCCGACCGGGCGTTTTGTGTCTTGAAGAATCGCCCGACCGGGCGAACTTTCTGGACTCTCCTCATGCTTTTACGTGTTTCGCCCGACCGGGCGTTTTGAAGCTCACAATCGCCCGACCGGGCGAACTTTCTGATCTCTGCATGCTTTGCCAATTCCACCCGGCAAACTTCCAGCTTCCAACCCTCCTAAACTTCAATACAAATACAACTTGATGAGTTATAATTAACATAAAAATGTGTAGTTTAGGGGGAAAAGTATAAGAAATATGCTACGCATCAAATACCCCCAAACTTGAGCTCTTGCTCGCCCTAGAGCAAGGTTTATTTTATGCACAATAACTCAACACAAGTCTAACCCACAACGAGTTTTAATCACAAAGAATCATGTAGGGACGTGAATGACAAAATCTAAACCCCCAACAATTCCAATCAAAAATTCCCACTCTCAAGAACAATCACCTATCAACCTAGAACTTCAAGTCAAGGTGCATTTCAAAGTAAGTCCAAGCATAAGATCATACAACTCAAACCGTCATCATTGACTCGTCAAGCATTACTAATCACATAGACTCACGGATTTCAAATCAAACTTCATTAACTCTACCAAGCTATTTACACAACATCCACAAGCATCAACGATTAGGTCCAAGGTCTTATTTCAAGGTTGTAATGGGGCTAGGGATGAGGTAGGATAAATATGGATAGTGAGCTCAAAAGCTACACATTTGAGTGCCAAATTCTTCCCTCCTACACTTCCTTCCAAAGATCAAACAATAAAAACTTACACATTACAACCAAACTTTCACTCCCCCAAACTTGAGATCATTTTAGACACGATCACATCTTAAAACACAAAGAAGTTCTAACTTTATTTCTCAAACTTTTTTTTCTCTTTCTTTTGAAAAGACCTCGACTTTTGCAAAATTGGAGGTCGTCTTTTTCTCTCTCTCTTTTTTTTTCTTTTTTCTAAGAACTTCATTCTTTTCACCTATAAATTGCATCAAGTCTAAAAATGTCTACTCTTTACAATTCACCACCCAACACTCAAAACTCAAATCACCAAAGCTCAAACTTGTTTTTTAGCACTCAAATAGTAGCAAGGTCCATTGATGAGACTAAAATGAGGCTTATTTAAGTGGCTAAGTGATTGGTTAAGTGTTTACACAAATAATAGGGAATTAAGCTCAAAGTGGCTTATAGGGGATCATGTGTAGGACTAGGCATGTGATCATTTGGCTATGGAGTTCATCCTAGTGCCTTATCCTCCCAAATCGCTGACACAAATGAATACAAGCACGCAACTCGATAAAGCAAATCAATCCAAAATAATTTCCACAAGACAAGTGACTTTCATACTCTCCTCAACTCAAGAAATCGGATGTAATCACAACATGCTCTTTCAAACAAATTCATGCACAGATTCTATCCATCCTAAGCTTCAAAGATCAAGTAAAATCAAGCAAGATTTCCCAACCAGAAAGCCGAAGATCTAGCATGCACCCGTCAAATACATAGATTCAAAACACCTTTATCAAACAATACACCCAATAAACATGCATAAAAAAAACATTGAAACTCAAATAACCCCCCCAAACTTGAATGCTTCATTGTCCTCAATGCATGCAAAGAAGACATAAAAAGTAAAGGGAAAGAAAACTCGACTTTGTTTATAGTCGTTGGCTCGACTTTCTTCATCCTTGATCTACACTTTTGGCTCCACCAGAGAAGCCACTTCTCTTGCCTCCATGCCACTTTCAACTCCAACATAAGCCTTCAAGCGTTGGCCATTCACCTTCCAAATAGAATCACTCTTCTGATCTCGAATGTCCACAGCACCATATGGGTACACCTTGTGCACCACATAAGGACCCCACCATCTTGACTTAAGCTTGCCCGGAAACAGTTTGAGCCGAGAATTGTATAAAAGGACCAGTTGTCCTTCATGGAAATGACGAGGCTTGATGGCTACATCATGTATCTTCTTAGCACGCTCCTTATAGAGATTAACGCTCTCATATGCATGAAGCCTAAATTCATCCATTTCGTTCAGGTCAAACATTCTCTTCTCGGCTGCCGCATCATAATCCAAGTTTAACTTTTGCAAAGCCCAAAAGGCTTTATGCTCAAGTTCTACCGGTAAATGACAAGCTTTTCCGAACACCAACTTATATGGCGAAGTTCCAATCGGGGTCTTATATGCCGTTCGATATGCCCACAAAGCATCATTTAACTTTTGAGCCCAATCCTTTCGAGACGGCTTCACCACTTTCTCAAGCACCCGTTTTATCTCACGATTGGAGACTTCAACTTGACCACTTGTTTGGGGATGATAAGGGGTAGCAACCTTGTGTTGGACACCATACTTCCCTAGGAGGTTTTCAAACAATTTATTGCAAAAATGAGTTCCTCCATCACTGATTATAGCTCGCGGTGTCCCAAAGCGGTTAAAGATGTAATTTTTGATAAATTTCAATACCACTTTGGCATCATTGGTTGCCGAGGCCACTGCCTCTACCCATTTGGACACATAATCAACAGCTACGAGAATGTACTGTTGCCCATTAGACTTGGGAAACGGTCCCATGAAGTCTATTCCCCAAACATCAAAGAGTTCTACCTCGTGAATGTTATTCATCGGCATTTCATTTCTCCACGAGATATTGCCGGTTCTTTGGCAACTGTCACATCTCTCTACATAGGCTTTTGCATCCTTGAAGATTGATGGCCAAAAAAATCCAGACTGAAGCACTTTAAATGCAGTTCGTCGTGCTCCAAAGTGGCCGCCATACAACGAATCATGGCATGCAGATAAAATCTGAAGATGCTCATGCTCTCCAACGCACCTTCGAATCACTCCATCACTACAAATACGGAAGAGAAATGGATCTTCCCAAACATATGTGCGGGTGTCACTCAAAAATTTCTTCTTTTGATTAGAAGACAACCCTTCTGGTATAATGCCCGTGACAAGGTAGTTTGCCAAATTAGCAAACCACGGCACATATGTTTCCCGAGCTTCCACTTGCAACACTTGCTCGTCGGGAAATTTCTCATTGATCCTCTTCTTTCTCTCCTCTTCCGTCTCTTCCAAGCCCTCTAGCCTAGACAAATGATCAGATACCAAATTTTCAGTCCCCCTTTTGTCTTTAATTTCTACATCAAACTCTTGTAATAAGAGGATCCATCTCACCAACCGAGGCTTTGCATCTTTCTTATTCATCAAATATTTGATAGCTGAATGGTCCGTGAACACTACCACCTTCGTGCCAAGTAAGTATGCACGAAATTTCTCAAAGGCATACATTATTGCTAGCATTTCCTTCTCCGTCGTGGTGTAATTCAATTGAGCTTCATTGAGTACTTTACTAGCATAGTAGACGGCATGTAGGACCTTATCTCTCCTTTGTCCTAAAACGGCCCCCACAGCATAGTCCGAAGCATCACACATCAACTCAAATGGCTTCGACCAGTCCGGTGTGATAATAATAGGGGCTTCGACTAGCTTTTTCTTCAACAGTTCAAATGCCTCAAGGCATTTATCATCAAAGACGAACTTGGCATCCTTCTCAAGTAAGTTGCAAAGTGGCTTTGCAATCTTTGAAAAATCTTTTATAAATCTTCGGTAGAATCCTGCATGACCAAGGAAACTACGGATGCCCTTCACATTCGTTGGGGGAGGTAACTTCGAAATCACATCAATCTTCGCCTTATCCATCTCCAATCCCAACTCCGACACCTTGTGTCCCAACACTATGCCTTCTTTGACCATGAATTGACACTTTTCCCAATTTAGCACGAGATTCGACTCTTCACATCTTTGTAGGACCCGTCTCAAGTTTTCTAAGCAAAGGTCAAATGAGGATCCAAAGACGGAGAAATCGTCCATGAAGATCTCCATGATGTCTTCATTCATGTCAGAAAAGATCGCCATCATGCAACGTTGAAATGTAGCCGGAGCATTGCACAAACCAAAAGGCATCCGACGGAAGGCATAAGTACCAATAGGACATGTGAATGTCGTCTTTTCTTGATCTTCCGGGGCAATTGCAATCTGATTATACCCCGAGTATCCATCCAAGAAGCAATAATGAGAATAACCCGCAATTCTATCTAGCAACTGATCGAGAAATGGCAACGGAAAGTGATCTTTTCTTGTCGCCTTGTTCAATCTTCTATAGTCCATGCAAACTCTCCATGAGTTTACCAATCGAGTTGCTAAGACTTCATTCTTTTCATTGACGGTCACGGTTATTCCTCCTTTCTTCGGTACACATTGCACCGGGCTAACCCACTCACTATCGGAAATGGGATAGATCATCCCAAATTTCAACAATTTTTTCACCTCTTTTTCAACCACTTCTTGCATGAGTGGGTTCAACCTTCTTTGTCTCTCCCTTACCGGTTTAGCTCCATCTTCCATCAGAATTTTATGCATGCATATAGCGGGGCTAATTCCTTTGATGTCGGCAATGGACCATCCTAGAGCTTGCTTGTGCGACTTCAGTAGCCCTATTAACTTGGATTCCTCTTCATCAGTCAACAAAGCCGATACTACAACCGGTAACGTTTCATCTTCACCAAGAAACGCATATTTCAGATTCGTTGGGAGAGGCTTCAATTCAAGCTTTGGTGGTATTTCGATTGAAGGTTTCACATCCGCCACGAAAGTATCCACCACACATTCATTCTCGAAACTTGGTTGATCAACTTGAGAATCTTCTATTTCATCAAAATCTACTTTAAGTGTCGAACCATAGTCTCTCTCCAAACTTCCTTTATTATACACGCTTCCTTCTATTCTTGCCGAGCAACACATCTTGTCAAAAATGCACTTGTCGAGGACATCAACTCTAAAACACGCTTTTGCATCACTACGATGCTTCATCGCTTTCTCAACATTAATGGTCACTTGCTCACCATTAATTCTGAACGTGACTTAGTTGTCCTTTGCTCCAAGCAACACATCTCCCGTGGCGAGAAATGGTCTACCAAACAGAATTGGTACCTCTTTGTCCTCGGGCATGTCCAAGACTATGAAGTCAACGGGGATGACAAATTTGTCGACTTTGACCAAGACATCCTCTACTATTCCAGTGGGCTTCACGATGGAATGATCAGCCAATTGTAGAGCAATGTCGATGGGCTCCATTCTGTCCTCTAATCCAATGGCTCTAGCAGTTTTTAAAGCCATCAGTGAGATCCCCGATCCTTGATCTAATAAGCATTTCGTGAAGATTGTGTTACCGATCTCACAAGGAATCACACAACTTCCCGGATCCCTCTTCTTCATTGGCATCATTCCCGAAATCAGTTGTGAGCAATTCATGCTCAAGGCCACTATCCCCTCATCTTGCAATTTCTCCTTGTTTGCCATCATATCCTTGAAAAACTTGGAGAACTTGGGGAAATTAGTGAAGAGGTCCACCAATGATACATCCACATTCACTTTCCGGATCACGTTCATCATCCACTCAAAGCTTTTCTCTTTGGGGACCCTCTTCTTCCTCTTGGTTGGATATGGTGGAGGAGGAATATGATCGGGGAAGTTGAACTTGCTTTTCGGATCTAGTGCTGGACTTGTCAACATCTTTTTCTTTGACTCCATTTCCACTATCTTCTTACCCTTCTCTTCTGCTGAACACTTTTCACTTGCATCGGATTCTTCACCATGTTCCTTGCTGCCGGATGCAGCCTGTTCTTGACCATGTTGGGCCCCCTGCACCAACGCGGGACTTCCCTTACATGCCTCGTCCGCCCCTGCGTGCGAGGAATGCAAGCCTAACATCTCATCCGCCCCTGCGTGTGAGATGCCGGAAGTACCTTGGCCGTCCATTAATGGTGTTGAATCCAACTCTCTACCACTTCTCAAAGTCACTACTTTGCACTGTTCATTACCTCTCGGATTGGGTACAGTATTACTTGGGATGGTGTTAGGAATCCTCGTGTGTGATGCCGTGGCAAGCTGTCCAATCTGAGTCTCGAGATTCCTCATTGTAGCCTCCATCTGTCCAAACTTTTCCACTGTTTTTTCCTTGAAATTCTCATTCTCCTTTTGACTCTTATTCATAAAAGAGAGAATCTGTCCCAACTGATCCTCGACTGATGGCTTCTTCTCATAACCCGGGGGTTGAGTATTGTTCCTCCATTGATTACCCGAGTTGTTGCTAGGACCAGCTTGATTCCAACCCGTTTGTTGAGGCCTCCAATTCTGCTGATTGTTGTATTGGTTGCCTTGGTTGAACCCTTGTCGATTGTTACCAATGTAGTTCACATCCTCCATTGGTGGTCCTTGAAGACTTGGGCACTGATCAGTATGATGCCCTCCTTGACACAATCCACATCTCATCACAGTCACAGCTTGGGGTTGAGGAGTCAATTGAAGAGACTTAACTGCCTTTGTCATTGATGACATTTGGGTGCTGATGTCTGCCAGTTGAGCCTCAATTGCGGTCACTCTTTCCGCCTCCTTTGTAGCACCAAACGTATCTCCTGCTCTATCAGCTCCTCTCCTTGGATTGTGCCAATTCCTTTGATTGTTGGCCAACCTTTGAAACAAGGCCCTCACCTCATCGTGAGTTAGATCATCTAGGTTCCCATTCGAACCTGCAGTCACCAATCTCGTGCCTTCACTGTTGAGTCCCTTGTAGAACTTCAAAAGGTCATGCCCCGGAGCTAGTCCATGACTTGGGCATTTCCTTATCAAATCTGTGAATCTCTTCCATGCCTCCGCGAAGGACTCATCATACTTCTGTCGGAATGAGGTGATCTCCTCTCTCAACTTCTCAATCTTCATTGGAGAGTTGTATTCCACAAGAAACAACGACTTCAACTCTTGGAATGTTGCTATGTTGTAGCCCGGTAATGAGTCATACCACGCTCTTGCCTTCTCCCTCAATGAGAATGGAAATAAGGCTCTCTTAATCCGATGATGCTCCACATTTGGAGGTCTATGAGAATTTGTCAGCTCGTAGAAGGCATTCAAATGGCTCACCGGATCTTCATCATCCCGTCCATGAAAAAGATTTCCTCCATTTACCAAACTGATGTAGTGAGGTGGAATGTTGACGTTGTCATTTGCGTAGGCACACTCCCCTGGGTACTCAATTCCCGATCTCAGAGTGTCGCCAAACCTCACCACGGGTGGTGGAATCTCATTGTTCTCAGCCATTGATTCACCGTCTGAATCCTGATCCCTTTCTTCACCAAAGAGTCGGTTACTTCTGAATGGACTCGAATAGTCCGGGAAGATCTCAAACTATGACCCTCTAACCTTACTTCTTCTTTGATAACAGAGTAGTCCAAACGGTGGTGTACCCTGTGATCGCGTGTGCATTCACTTTTTTTTTAAAAAACCTGCGCAACAGAAAATACACCAAGCACAAACACACTATATTTCCTATTACCGAAAGCGAGACCTCTCGACAACTTCGGGGTAAGTCCTATAAAACGTGTGTGCTTAAGTGAAAACTAAACTACCTAACTAAGAGTTAAAAGAAGTCACCTAGAAAATATACTCCTTCGTCTTCAAGTCCAGACGTGGTAGATGGCTATCACCTCCAGAGATAACACGAAATGAGTACCTACACAAAACAAAGAGAGATCAAATAAAATAAAACAAAAAAAAAACACAAACTAGAAGTTAAACAATCTATTGCCTTCCCCGGCAACGGCGCCAAAACTTGATGTGTAATTTTCGAGTTCAAATATTGTATGCAAGATCACTCAAGTTTACTAAAATAACTCTAATATTACAACGACACTGCAAGAATACAGGGTCGAATGTAGTACTATGAGTGTCGATCCACATGGAAGGTAAAGATTAATTAACTCCTAAACACAGAAAACACATGCTAATGAGGTATTTTGATTTGAAGATTTTGATTAAAAGATTATGCAAAAACAATTACAAAAGATTAAACAAGCAAGACGAAATAAGAGAAGAACGGGTTACTCCAAACATTCACGGATAAAACGATGATTTATTCTAATATCCAACTCTATCTTATGAATTACGGGACTTCAAAATCAATTCACAATGCTAGCACTAAACATGCTTGACATACGAAAGCTTAAGAATAGTTGAACACTTATTCTATAAACTAATTTTCATTAATCTAAGGATCCTACGGAAGCGCGAGATTCAAAGATCAATTACTATAAGCATAAGATGTCCATTATCAAATTATCATTTGAACAAATCTAATCGATAATTCATCACCACAAGGATCTATCCTATTCAAAGTTAAAGAGACATTTGATTAGGATTGTGGAACTACTACTAATGATGCACCAAAAGTAATAGATTCAAACAAGGAAATTGTGATAACGACGATCATAAGATGAAGGAGAACATTGAATAAATCATACGAACAAATTATCCGTTTACATGGTTGGAGCAACACTAGATTTTTAGCCAATCATTGTTAAACTATGAAATATGAATAAGAGATCTGAAACCATAGATATCAGGAAGGAATTGATGATGAAATATTTGAATAATCTTGCAAGCACCAATCAACAATTATTTCTTCAACAATGCTTTCATCCACCGTCAACTTCTCTTCCCAATTTCCTTTTCAAATCCCTGATACCTTTTCCAATCTCCAGTTTCGTCCCCCTCTCCTTACTTTTTGCAGCCCCCTTTATCTGCTACGTCCCATCCTTGGGAAAAGAAACCGCAGAATAAACTGTCCATTTGCAGTTGAATCACCAAACGCCCGACCGGGCGAAATTAGAAGGGATAATCGCCCGACCGGGCGAATTGCTGCTGGGTGCATCGCGGGAAACGCCCGACCGGGCGTTTTGTGTCTTGAAGAATCGCCCGACCGGGCGAACTTTCTGGACTCTCCTCATGCTTTTACGTGTTTCGCCCGACCGGGCATTTTGAAGCTCACAATCGCCCGACCGGGCGAACTTTCTGATCTCTGCAAGCTTTGCCAATTCCACCCGGCGAACTTCCAGCTTCCAACCCTCCTAAACTTCAATACAAATACAACTTGATGAGTTATAATTAACATAAAAATGTGTAGTTTAGGGGGAAAAGTACAAGAAATATGCTACGCATCAATGCTTTTTTGAATTTTGTCAATTTACCAATTTCTGTGCGGGCACGACATTTCTACTGTTCTAGCAAGGTTGTTACGCTTGCTGTGACATACTGTAACTAAAACCCCAACTCCGTCCATAATGAATTTCATATACTATGAATTACGAAGATATTTGTTATTCAAGAGTGATCACTTTTGCAATTTCATGGTAATAAAGATGCTAACTTAAGTTTTGTTATTGAAAAGTGGTCAATTTTACAACTTCATGGTAAAAAATACTTTAATAACTTTTTATTTCGGAGTTGGATTTATGCAACACTCAATCTTATTGTAAAACATAAAACCACAATACGGAGATCATTTTTAGACAATAAAATTTTAGATAGAATAATTATTATAGTATTTTAATATAATAAGTTTTTTTATTCATTTTATTTGAACTATTACATTGATATGAAGATAAATTAATTGTTCCTTTTTTTACAAAGTAAAAATTGGAAAAAACACTTTTTATTTAGAAATTCTCTCGTATTACATCATATATATTTTTTAAACCATTGGTATTTTATTGGTAATTTCTAACTTTTAATTGGAAAAGCACTTTTTATACCTATTGGTTGATATTTCAAAAGGAAAAAAATATTCGTTTACAAACTAAAAAAACATTTCATTAAATTTCTGTAATATTGGAGTATTTCTTTATAATAATTTTTTTTATCTTTTATGAATTTTATTTTGCTACTACATAGGAATATTTCTTTATTTTGTATAGAGTAATATACATCGATAAGATTCAAATAGTAATTTTATATAATTAAAAAACTACTAAAAATAATTTTATATGCATTGATAATCAATTATTTTTTTCAAAGTACAAACAATTAATCACCAAAAACCACTAAAAATAATCATAATCTTCAATACCATGTGTCGATATTGCACAATTTTGTTGACAGCTCACAATTACAATGATACAAATTAATGCACACCCACTATTCTATACATAAAAAAACAATATCCATAGTTAAACCAATCCATTAATTAGTAAAATGTGGAGTATAAAAAAAAAATCAAATTAATCAACGTGGATAATACCCTTCGAAATGAGATTTGTACGTTGCCATCATCGAATGATCCCACAAACTATCTGAAAAATCAACCTCATTCCAATTCCATATCTCCGCCGCGCTATTCGCGACAGCCGATTCCTCCGTGGAGTCGCCATTCTCAGCGGAGGTCGGAGCAGAATTAAAACTCGAGAGCGCAAACTCTTCTGTATTAGTATAATATTGAGGTACTCCGCATGTTGTACTTGTACCATTGCTTTCCAGGATTGTACCCTGAGCAGCAGAGGTTGGAGACGAGGATCGAATTAGGGCTTGGTAGAGAATATCTGGCATATCACTCTGATCGTTGGCGACAGGGAGGGAATTCAGGATATGCGTCCGCTTCGGCGGCAGCGGCGGCCGGCGGGGATGTTGCGCAGGGTGCCGCCTTTAGTCCAATGCCTCTTGCACGCCTTGCAGAAATGGCGCGGCTGCGATTTGTTGTAGTTGTTGTAGTAGCAGAATTTCGTATTCGTGGAGCCGCACCTCGGGCAGTCCGACCGTGGCGGTTTCGAGAGATCCGGCGCGGCGGTTTCGGCGCCGGGAAAGTGATGAGTCAGCAAATAAGCCATGCTGTTGAATTGGATAAGGGTGGAATTGATTAAATAATTAGGTGAGGAATTAATTGTTGTGATGGAATTTTTGTCGATTAATTGAGTGGAGTTTGAGATTTATATATGTGTAAGGTTAGAGTAAGCACGAGGAGAATGAGAAATAGTGGGTTGTTACAGCGAAAAATAATATGATTATAATAAAATCAACGAAATGTGTGTGAAGGAGATGATGAAATTGGGAGGAAGGTGATGACGAATTAGGATATTGTGTCACGTTTTGTATAGTTTTTCTAATGATATTATAATGTGTATGCGTGTGAGGTAATTATATTATCTGTTAATTTTATTGGGAGAATCTTATATTGTTTTAGGAAAGAGCTTGGTTCTAAATTCTTTTTAAAATGGGAAATGAATTTCTGTAAAATACATATAAATTGATAGTCAGAAATGTACGTTATCAAATACTACTAATGTGTTACAGACACATTTCATATTTACAGGGGCGGACGCACGTGGACACAGGATAGGCTTAAGCCCTTACCCAATTTTTTTTTTAATTTTCCACTTTCAAAATTTTCTAAATTTTGAAAAATCATGTTAAGCCCTTACCAAACAATACTACTGAAGAACAAATTATCTTGCGATGAATAATTGTGTGGGGTTGAAATTAAAGAATGAGAAGTAAAAATCTGTAGAAAAAAAATGTAACAATGATATTTGGCAGTGTAAGGAAGATGATAAGTAATTTTAGAAGTGAATTAATTAATTATAAAAGTAAAAGTCAAGCTTACCCCACTTACCCCACATTATATGTTGAACTCGTTTTTAACTTTTAAAAATAGAGAATGCATTATTTAATTTTATAAAAGTGCTATCACTTTTAAAAATGGGCACACATTTTATTAAAATTTGAGAAGAAGGGAGTTTAAAATTTTAAGTGGGTACACGATTTTGGGACTTTAAAAAATCAAAAGAATACATGCAGAAGTGTTTAGAGGTTTAGAGCAGAGCTGCTGCGGTAAGAGGGTTTGAGTCTTTGAGACTTTTCAGAAATGAATATTCAAATTCTACATAAATTGTGAGGTACTGAGTTTATTAAAGTTGTTAATTTTATATTCTATCTCTTGTCTTTTTAAGATTTTGATAGAATAGTTGCAAGTTAAAAAAAATTATAACAATGGTTAGTTGCAAGCTAATATTTGTGAGTTGTGATTGTCTAGTATACAAAATACAATTATGTTATGTGGATGTGGGTGTTGATAGTATTTTACTGATATAAACTAATGAGAGATGAATGAATGAATGACAGTTTAATTGTGTATATTGAGAAGGAACTGTTTTGAACTATTGATAACGAACGAATCTTATAACGTTTTCAATCAATGAGAACACGTAGGATTCAGTTGCCACAACTTTAGATGTAAAACCATAGCTTTGACATGTTCTTTTTATTAGATATATTTTAGACTAGTTCGTATTAAATATATACGCATTTTTACAGTTGTTGTGATTGCGGTTTTTATATTGTATAATATATATATATATATATATATATATATATATATATATATATATGGATGGGATTGTGATCAAGATAAAACCATTCTTAAACGTAGAACCATTCTTAAACGTAGAACAAATGCCAAACGGAGGTCGTTAGATCTTTTAATCCAATGGTGTTGA
The DNA here is from genome assembly GCF_004379255.2 of Salvia splendens. Lineage (NCBI taxonomy): Eukaryota > Viridiplantae > Streptophyta > Magnoliopsida > Lamiales > Lamiaceae > Salvia > Salvia splendens. The sequence continues at coordinate 8,826,070 of NC_056037.1, forward strand.
TTTGCACAGCAACTTCCCATTACAACCAAAACTATTATTAATGGGTGAATGCAGAGAAGTGAAAAAATAAAGCATGCATGGACTCTTCTTCGTTTCATTCATTCTTCCATCAACATGTGAGTTTTTTCACATGTTGAGTCCGGAATGTCGTGAAAACATAGTCTAATATGTATGATTTTTAATCTTGACCGTCATTTTTTCTTCATCCAATGAATAAAATATGTAGAGTTCTAGGTTCTACGTTTAAGAATGGTTCTATCTTTAACGCAACCCTATATGGATGTATTCATTTCCTTTTTTTATCTTTTGTTCTTTGTTCTTTTTAATCTCAGCCCCACGATTTTGTCATCCGACGGTTAGATTGGTGCCACGTGTCATTTAATAATGCAGATTTTCAGTTGAATAATGCACACCGACTAATAATGCAGATAATCTGGACCGTTGATGAATGAGATCTAACGGCTCATATTAAGAAGAATAAATGATTTAAGGGATGAATAGGAGAATAACGCTCCCCTATATATATATATATAGGATTGTATTATATACCAAACTAGTTTTAAACACTAAACGCCAAACACATCATTATATAATAATGTGGAGTTCATTACAACTTTATTTGTAGTTCATTATAGGAAATTCTAAGATTTAAAAACAATGACATCATCATGCATAATTTAGAAATCTGAAGTTCATTATATGTTTGTTATTAGTTCATTATAATGAACTCCATGTTATCATATAATGATGTTGTTCGGCGTTTAAGGTTTAAGAGTGGTTCGGTATTGATCACAATCCTATATATATATATATATATATAGCGTTTTGATCTATGCAAAACTAGATTTAAATACAGAAACGCAGAACAATATCATACGTAGGGCACTTTTAGGTCATAGTTAGTTAGTTTTTAGGTCATGCTAACAAAGCATGACCTAAAATGATCTTAGCATGACATTAAACTCAAATATTATAATATTACCTAAAATTGCTTAATTATAACCTTCCGTGTTTTTGGTTAATTATTGACCATTAGATCATCTAATCCTAGGGTCAAGATTTGGGCTGCATTTCTGGATTTAAATGCATTTTTATTTTGATCATCTCCCTATATATATATATATATATATATATATATATATATATATATATATATATATATATATATATATATATATATTATCACCTATTCAAAGTTCCGACCTTGATAGGCATTTATCCACCAAAGAAGATACATTCGTAGTATATAATAGCAATCTATTGATTGGCAATAAATTATTTTTCAATGGATAAATTTTTTATTTAAACTTCGAATGTAATGCTATGAAATTATCAATAATGAAGGGTTGTTTCTCAAAATAATTATTAAATTGTATCCAATGCAAAATTAGTGTGTTCCCATTTAAAATATTACTACTACTATACTTATTTATTTGTGTTTACATTTAATTATTACTGAAGAAAAAAAGTTTGCCTCTTTTTCTGTACTTAACTATTATTGGGCTAAGTTAAGGATCAAAGATTCTTTAGTTGGGCTTTCCACACTATTCAATTGACGCTCATGAAATATGAGTATTATTAATTTATATCACCATAAAAATTAATATTGCACACTCCCTCAGCTTAATGCCAAAATTGCAAGTAATCTAGGAAATCATTTGATTACTTAATTATTCATATTTAAAATATCAATTCATTAATTAATTTACAAGAATGGATTAATGCCCCCGGTCGGATGGCACTTTCTAAGGTGCCTTATCGACTCTCCTTTGCCCTCAACTTTAGCACCATCTTCAAGTCCGTGCCTCTCCGAGGCGGTCTTCCTCTTCCTTCCTTGATGCTCCGGATTAAGGTAGCTAAAGATTCCTCCGTCCGGTGAGTCTTACCCCCGGCCATCAGTCCTCCCAAATATTTCGTTGTGTTCAGTCTATACCTCGAAAAATTTGAAGTAATTTAGAAAATTTCAAATTTAGAATTTCCATCCTATAATCATAACCTTCCATCGTGCTTCAACTTAAGCCAATAGTTGCGGCCACCTCATTTATCTTGGTCGTCTTGATATGGTCGGTTGATTCTCGACATCCAAGCACTGATTCAAGGTCGCGCGGCGAGACCAATGTTGAGGACAAACACCATCACATGCGCAAAAACACGAGCTAGGCTTTTTCCTTCGAAATTTTGTCGACGTGCTGTTCATGCTCAAGTATAGATGGGATTTTGAAGGTTGGATATTCTCCTTTAAAACACCTAAAGTTTCGTCTCCCTTCGCTAGCTATCAGTATCGACCAAAATTTGAGTTGATTGATTACATCATGAATGAAACTCTATCACAGTAATAATTTAACAGCTCTGTCAATTTCCTACAATAAAATTGATCAATTCAATAATTAGCTAACATAATGTTATGAACCTAATGGCAAAATGTTCAAATGTTTAGGACTAAAAGTGATTTTAGTCTAGTACTCGGTATTTAATTGTTTAATAAATGTCTTTAAGTTAATTATGTTAAAATTACTCTTTGACCATCATATTTAGCAGCATCGATTGTCACTTTTAGGACTAAAAACTGACCAAATCATAATATTTTGTGACAAGAAGCTATCACATATAATATTCTAGACCTATCATAAAATAATTATATTTTTATACCAAAAATTTCCTTTTATCTTTAAATCAAAACTTAGTACTATTAAAAATCAACTGATAAGGCCATCCACAATAAAGGCCGATTTCGGCTCTATTTTTAACTACAACCCCATTTTTCTATGTCACGTCAGTAAATTTCTTTTACCCACAACATTTGCAATAAGAACAGTCCTTTGCTCACCATACCCTCATTTCAATCACAATTCAGTTCATATTTATCTCAATTAGAAAAGATAAAAAAATGCAATGTAACAATTCAAAAATAAATTAGAGTCTATATAATGAAAATGAGAATGTGACGATGAAATAAGGTAATGAATGAAGATATTTGTAAATAAAAGTAATAAAACTAAAAATAATTTGTATTTGAAAATTAACAAAAAAAGAAAATGATTTTTGGCAACTGGAACACTTGCAATAGGGCCGATAAATCACGCACTTGGCAGCCTAGCTAGGCTGTCTAATTTTACTGTGGCGGCAAATGGGCCGCACACCAGTGGCCGCAAGTAATTGCTCCATTGAGAAGGACCTAAGAGCATCCGCAATGGCGGACGTCCACGCGGAATTCCCACCGGCATGCGGGAATTCTGTGGCGGACGTCCGCCATTGCGCGTCCCAGGCACGGATACGGAATTCCGCAAAGGAATTCCCAGTTCCACGGCGTTCCACGAAATTCCGTGAGGACGTCCGCCATTGCGTTGACGCTCGCGGAATTCCGCGCGGAATTCCTGTTTAATGCATTAAATATTTTTTTTTCGATTCCTATATATACATCCCGTTGAACTTCATTTCATTCGCACCACTTGTATTAACAAGTTTCTCTCTTTCCAAAAAATACATTTCTTGGGAATCAACAATGGAGCACCACGACAGCGATTCACCTGCCTTGAGCGAGTCACCGGCGCCCCATTTTCCCATTGGCGGGAGCACGCCGATGTCCGCTGCGATGCTTCAAATGTCGGGGATGATGCCACAGTCTCAAATGCCACCGAGAATGATGCACGGGTATTACAACATGTACCAGTCGTGGTACGGGATGATGCCCCAGATGCCCGAGGCGAGTACGGGGATGATGCCCCAGATGCAGGGGTCGTCTGTCATTGCGGGGGTAGTAGGCAGAGGGTCCCCCAATCGCCGGTCGACAACGTCTATCGGCCCTTTATGGATTTACTGGCGACAGACAACCCGCCGAGTTCTCCTCTCGAGACTCAGTTCGTTGGCATCGATGTGTTCTCGTTCGAGGAGTTGGGGCTTTCTCCTGTCCGGGATACTCCTGCCAGTGCACCACCGACGACGGGGAGGACTGGGAAGACCGGGCGAGGACGGGGCGTCCCGGTGTACGGAGGTGAGGTGGGGGAGGGATGGACGAGTACGTCGTGTTGGCGAAGGCGTGGATCAGTGTAGTGGAGGGTCCATACGTCGGGGCGAACCAGCACATCGACCGGATGTGGTGGCGCATTAGCCAAAGCTACCTCCAGTTCAAACCACAAGGGGGGAAGGCGCACAACTCGGAGCAATGCCGGAAACAGTGGGAGCGGTTGAAGAGGCAGCTCAGCCGATTTGCCGGCATTTACACAAACAACCTCCGCTCGGCAACCAGCGGCATGTCTCCGAGGATGTGAAGCTGCTGGCTCATCAGCAGTTCCCCGACGCTGAGAAGGGCTTTGGGGAATTCAAGTATTGGCCAGTGTTTCTTGTGGTGCGGTCTTCGCCCTAGTTCACTGCGGGTGTTGAATCCAGCTGGCCGAAGCGGACGAAGATCAGCGCCTCCGGAGAGTACAGTAGCAGTGCTGGTTCTGCGGAACTTCCCTCGGAGTTCCCCACACCCACATCGGAGGCGCGCCGCCGTCGCCGGGTTGGGCAAAAATCCGCGGCGCGGATGTCGAGGGTAAGCACCGGCAGATCCGCCGAGGCCCAATCGGCAGCACCCCCCAAAACGATCCCGAGAACCCCTTATTCGCCTGCATCGCCGCACATGAAACCTTGTTACGTGCGATGGTTGAATGGCGCTAAGCGACCGACCCCCATTACAAGCGGAAGCTTAAGCCCCTCCTCGATAGTATGCGCCGCGATTTGGGGCTCGACGGGATGTCGGACGATGACGACGAGGGGGGTGGCGGCGATGACGGCGGCAACGACGAGGGGGGCGGCGGCGGGGAAGGCGAGAGGACTGACGACGAGGAATCCGAGGAGTGAGAAGCCGGTTTTTATTTTTATGTACTTTTTTTAGTAATTATGTACTTTTTTTTAATGAAGTATGTTTTTTTTAAATAAAGTGGTTGCATTTTCTCCGTATTCGCGTCGAAATTTTAAATCCGTAAATTGTTTACTTCCGGAAATTGTCTAATTTGTGAATTTGTGATTTTTTTAATTGTGAGAATTCCGCATGGAATTTCGCCACTGTGCAGTGAGAATTCCTTATGACATGGCAGGGGGTGTTTTGGGGAATTCCTCACCATTATGGAAGCTCTAAGGCAATCGAACAATTCACATTAAATCGCAAAAATGTTCGAATATTTGTAAACATTAGTCTTGAACTACCTAACTAGTAACTAATGTACTATACCTATAATCATTATGATGGAATTGTTATCTTTAAATAGAAATGATGAGCATTTAATTATTCCTGGACTTTCTGCCAACTCTACCTATATGCGTGAATAAAAATATTGCAATCATACAAACATTAAGTGTAATTTAAACTCATAACTCTTATAAAAAATAAATAAATTTTCCATTGAGTGCCTCTTTTAATACTATTTCTGTTATGGTCATTTAGGTTTGTGCCGTTTACAGTCTTAAAATGTGTCATGAATGATGCAAGTAAAGTATTTTGTGAAGTCACGAACTTCACTAAATATAAATAGTAGAAATAATTCTGGCTCGAATGCTGGCAGCCGCAGTGTGGGAGTTTCACCACTGTGGTGGCTCCTTGTGTGCTGATTACCAGTGTAAGTTCCTCCCACCTAATGGGCCGCTGAGGTACCGTGTTTGAACCCCTCCATAGCGATGTCGGGCCGGGTTATGGGGGCGTCTGGGGTGAGCGAATCACCTTTTGTCCCTAAGTAGAAATAATTCTGGGTCTACATAATAGGAAAAAGTAGACCAAATAGTTGTGGCGGACTGACTAATTTTTTGAGCATATATACTGTCCATTGTTGGTACTACTCCCTCCCATATAAACGAGGCATATTCTTTTTTGGGATGTCTCATTATAAGTTAATCATTTTCTTTTTTTAATAGAAAATTATTTCTCTTATTTTATTATCCACCTATTTTATTCTCACTTTATTTCTATATTTTCTATCTCATACTTTACTCTTTCTATTTTAATGGAGTATTTAATATCAATTCTTTAAATCTTGCACTAAAAAAATGTTTTACGGGGCTGAGGAAGTATTATTTATCTAATTAAAATAAGTACTATATGGAGTACATAAATATTCATCCTCATTCCTCATTATATTAATAATTGGGTAGTTCAGCAAGTGTAGAATAAATCAAGTTCTGAATCAACATAGATTACTCCATTTTACAATTAAAAAATAATAATTGCCTTGTGGATTTTCACTCACCACCTCGATAGTTTGAAACTTTTTGATTTAAAAAAAACACTTAAAATTTTTTAAATAAGCTCAAGTGCCCAACCTCCACAAAACGCCAAAAATAAATACTCCAGTTTTGTACAGTACTTACTAACTAAAATGGAAAGTATTTATGGAGAGACTGAACTCCCCCATCCAGTAGCTTCCCTTTCCAAAATTCCATATACATTCATTTTCCTCCCCGCCTCAAGATTTAATTTTATTAGTATATTTTTCACCATGTTAAATTTACATAAGGTACCATATTTGATGTACTTTTGCGAGTATACAAACATTGTAGTACTTGATACACACACTTATTCATGGGGTGTTACAGATTCCATTCTTAATGAACGGCAAAATTGCCTTGTTCCACTTACAAATAAATTGTTTTATATTTATACATATAAAACAATAGAAACAAACATAAAAATATACTATGAAAAATATTTCTGCATTTTTCAATTAAGTCAGAAAAGAAAATATTAAAACGATTCGCTTAGTGTGACAGACCTACATATTGCGTGTGTGCATAAAAATTAGTGCTCGACCATCGTATTCCGGCGATGAATAACCATATTCAATTTTGGAAGATATTCATATAAATACAAAGTCAAAATTAGCACACATGTCAGTCATGTTTGGTTGTCATGATTATATCTGGAAAGTAATCTGATTCCTTAAATTTTAAAATGTTGTGTTTATTTCAGTTCTTAATCAAATTGGGAAAATAATCAGAATTCCGAGATAAGGAAAGTTAGTATAACTTTCTAGGATTCTGAATCACAACTTTTCTTAAGTAATCTTTTTCCAAGTTAGGATTTTTACATATTTGATACAATATAAGTATAGTTATTATTATTATTATTAATTAATTATAATGTATAAAAAATATTTTAAAATTATAAATCATACTTAATTATGATATAATAAATAACTATAATTAAAATTATATTATATATATATGGTTGTGATCAATTGAGATTTTTTAGAGAATTGAGATGCATTATCAGCCACTCATTTTTATTAAATGAGTGGTCCAGAATTTACCAAATGAAAAATATTTTTAGATTAATTAATTATGAAAAAGGGCATAATGATAATAATAAGTAGGAGTATAATTTTAGTTTGGTGTTTAAATTAAATAAAAAATTTAAAATCTTGATATTTTTCAAATATAGAAAATAAAATTATTAAAAATCATATTCCCAAAATTTATTTTTCCATAATTTATTTTTCTTGCCAACTTTATTTCTATTAAACCAAACATGGTCCTTTCTCGAATTTCGCTTCTCCACCAAAAACCAAAACTACCACACTTTGAATTCATCTGCACCTCAAAACCAGTCCCTCCCTCTCTCTCTTTACTCCTTGAGCTCATGATAGCAGCCGCAACTATTTCTTGTTCAGAAATGACAATTGAGAAAATCACTGATACTTTCTTGTCTGAGCTTCTTTCCCATTTGCAGAGAAGCAAGAAATCTTTCTACGCTTTGGTTTCTCTTCTCTCTCTCTGCCTCTTAGCCTACAACAGCGCCTCCGTTTTCTGCGCCAAAGTCCCCTTCCCGCCCAAAACCTCGCCGGAGCCCGCTCTCTTCTTGCCGGAAAATGTCGCCGCTAAATCAAGAAAGTTCTTCTCCATTTCTTTCTCTGCAAAGCAGCCGCCTTTCCCACCAGAGCTCAAATCCCATTTGCCCCTTTTGCACAAGAATCCTAATTTTGCAAAAGAAGTCGACGACTTCTACCCAAAGCGGCGGAAAAGGCAGAAATTCGCAAAGGTGAAGCCTTTTCAAGTTCGGGTGAGGAACTTCTTCAACAAGAATTCATCAAATTCTGCCTGCGAATCTCGCTTTTTCATGACGTGGATCTCATCGGCGGAGTCCTTTGGAGAGAGGGAGATGTTTTCCATCACCAGTTTGTTCAAGACGCATCCAAATGGGTGCTTAATCATAGCCTCGAATTCACTCGATTCAGCAATTGGGATGCAAATCTTGAAACCCTTATTGAGAAAGGGTTTTAGGTTAATGCCAATTTCCCCCAATTTCGAATTCTTGTTCAAGGGCACTCCAGCAGAGGTGTGGTACAACCAGTTGATGCAGGGAAATGTGGATACTGGTGAAGTTGCATTAGGGCAGAATCTCTCCAATCTGCTTAGGCTTGGATTGCTGTATAGATTTGGTGGGATTTACTTAGACACTGATATGATAATCTTGAAGAGTTTTGGGGGTTTGAGGAATGTCATTGGTGCTCAAGCTATTGATCTTGAATCAGGGAATTGGACCAGATTGAATAATGCAGTGATGATCTTTGATGAGGGGCATCCACTTGTGTTCAAGTTCATCCAAGAATTTGCACTCACCTTTGATGGGAACAAATGGGGCCACAACGGGCCCTACCTGGTGTCGAGGGTGGTGGCGAGGGTTGGGGGGCGTCCGGGGTACAACTTCACGGTGATGCCACCGATGGCGTTCTACCCCGTGGATTGGAGCAAGGTCCGGGGCCTGTTTGAAGGGCCGCAGAGCCTGAGCCACTCCAAGTGGCTGCTCGCGAAGCTTAGGCAGATACAGAGCGAGAGCTTCGCTGTGCATCTGTGGAATAAGCAGAGCAGGGGGTTTGAGGTTGAGAAGGGGAGTGTGATCCAACACCTCATGTTTGGTTGTGGTGTTGAGTAAAAGTTTGGATTTTTTTTTTGAAGTTAAGATTTTTTTAGGTGGTGTATTTGGATTATCTCAATCCAGGTTTATGGGAGGGGGGCAATATGAACTGATAGTAGTTTGGAGCAGCTAAAGTTTTTTTTTCTTTTCTGGAATTGTAGATCAGTTACATATGATAGTATATAGGTGGCTATTGTGTTGTGTGTATTGGTCTGAATTTGAAATGCAAAATGCAGATTTCTCAGAGCAGTTGATAGATGATGTTGTGTTGTTGCATTCTTGAGTTGGTGATGGATATGTTTTTGAGTTTTTTACTAACTGTTTGAATTTAAATGAATAGGAAAATTTGAAAATTTGGAAAGTTGTTTAATGGAGATGTGAATAAAGAGTGGTTTAGTGCATTTCCAGAGATGCAAACACCTGATTTCTTGCCCTACATTATCATATCTGCTTATGCAATTTGGTAAAATGCCATTATGTTGTACTGTTGTAGGCTAGAGTTTGCTATACAACTCCCTTTTCCCTAAATAAGACTATGAGAGACAAAGAGAGACCTTACCTAAGCTCTATATAGATAACAAAAGTACGTTTTTGGCATCAAACATTGAGAATTTCATTAATGATTACACTTGAATTTGAATATCAATATGAAATATACTAAGTAGAGGTAGCCTCTTTAAAATCCTCCAAGATAAAACTCTACCCAGATAATGCTTGTAAAAATAAAAGTATCCATGTTATTTATCATTTTTTCCAAAATGGCAAATAAACATAAATTTAAAGGTTGTATCACGATCGACTGAAATCTGAGACATTTGGCCTCAGATATTTAGCATACAGTCAATTACTATCATTTTTGGCTTTTTGTTATGAGACTTTTTATTTTGTAAAATTGGCATATTTCAAAATAGAAAAGCAACTCACAGAGAATAAGAATAAAAATCTGAAATTGAAATGCAACTACCACCAACTTTGGCATTTATGAATAGAGTGTGAGATAGTTTTAGGAGCTTTCACTCTCGTGGTGTCTTTTCCATGCATGTGCTATTCTTTAACGCATTTCGCTTTCTTGCAACAAATTGTGCGAAGAAGAATTAGCCTCCTATAGTGATTAGGCAAGTCATCCTAAATTAATGTAAGTGCAGGTAAGAGGTGAATAGAGTATGAAATGAATACACGTTTTCTTCACGTTTGGCTGCTCAATCTGTGTCCAACCTAATTGATTTTAACTCCACTATTCACTTAATTTTAACCTTACTATATTATTCTTTTAGTTATCATGGATATAGTCTAGGATAGACTCAAATGGGCTTTGTTTAGGATTAATTAGTCAGAGGGGGTAAGGCCCGATGGTTAGTCATGAGATTAGGAAGAAAAAGAGGTTGCTCAGATGGGCCGAGACGTGCCCAGATCTAAAGTCACCGGCTGAGATTTGGCTGAAATAGTGAACTAAACAGATGATTATAGGAGAAGATAGGAATAGTATTGGGAACCGAACGGGCACTTACTTTACAAAAATTTGTGCGAGATTGAATAGGTTTGAAGAATCACACATTCTCATCCAAACTCATATTTTAATTAGTTTTTCATAACTTCAATTTGTAATTATAAATATAGTATTACTGAATATCGATTTGAATCTGTATGCTTGTATAAGCTTGAACCCTCTCATAATAAGACGGTCCATATAAGATTCTACCTCCTATTTATACCACAAAGTTGAAAAACAAACAACCACCCCTTTGGAACATATGATTTGTACTCCTTTATGTCCTTTTGCGGTGGATGAATTATAATTGAGTAAATAATTGGTATATTATTAACTTTTTGTTATGTGAAAATCCATATATATGTATACCCTATGTTCTTATCATTTACTCTGGAAAATGCTTAGATATTATTGAAGTGGACAGGCTCAGTTGGCCCAGCCCATCAATAACGAAGGCACATTTGGTGGGCCTCGGATATCTTAGCGCTTCTGCTAGTGTTTGGGCTTACCATTTCTTTGTACGAGAGAGAAAGGCCCAACCCAATGTAATAATAATGAAATAATTTGTATGCATCATATACCACTTAATAAGTTTATGGTATAGATGCTAGAAGTACTTGTCAATTTAAATCTGAACACCTCCTTTGATACATTTCAATGATGATTCTACACTTGGGTTCATGTATAAATTTACTTGCACTAAATAAAATACGGATGAATCATGTTGCTCCATTCATGTACCAAAATAGTGCATGATTTGGTGCTGCATTAAAACAGTGCAATTTGTCGCCATTTATAATAGTAGTATGATCTTTAACATCCTGCAACTTTCAAAATTAGGAGAAAAAAACTTCATAAATATGTAGCTGGATCTAAATATCGGCGCGTACAAAACTTTAACCTCACAAGTCCTGCAAATAATGTTTGTGTTTTACAGAAGGTATCTAACGAAGAAAAACAAAAATTTACACTATAAACTAAGTATGAATTAATATTGATTATCAAATTTTTTAACAAAATCGAAGAGCAACCTCGAGCCACTCGAGTATACTATCAAGCTCGAACCTGGTAATAATCCGGTCAATGAGAATACCTGTGGTGGTTCACGAGCTTAGGTGGCATATTTTGCTACATTCATGGCATCTTACATGATTCGATGACTTTGAGAACAGTAAAATGTGTCTCCGGCGAGATCACATTTAGCGTCAGATGGAATTCCTGCACAAAGTCGGAACAAATTCGTCAAGTGATGCAGGTCTTCAGGCAACACAATGTAGACCAGCACCGAGGGCAATGAGCTAATAAATGGAACGTAATCGACCATTAGATTCATGTTAGTGTTCGAGGAACAGCTGGGATACTTCACTGCTTCGATGCTTCGATGAAGATCATCTTTTGTAACTGAATAGACTAGAATATTGCATGTCCTAACATTATGCATATGAAATGAATCAACTTTGTGAAGGTTTCATGAAGAAATACATACCACAAATCTCTCCAGCACCGGAACAAGAATTTTCAAGTTGCGACCGGGAAGGCTTTCTGCAATGGTGTTGCGCACTTTCTTGCTGGTAATGCATAAAAAATAGTTGAAGAGAAAAATAGTCTAAGATGTTACAGAAAATATACGGGTCAGTCCACAAGAGTATATCTACCTTTCCATTGAAAGAAAAGCAAGAAGAAGAGCAGCATAAGCTTCTACAATAATTTTCTCAGCTTCCTTCTCTCCTTGTATTATGGATTCTTCATCCTCCTACAACACAAAAGGAAATAAAACTGCATTATGTATAATGTATACCTATAAATGATGACTATGCACGAATCTTTAGATACAAAATCTCATTGTCATCGCTCACTAGGGGTCAAAATGAGTACACAGACCAAATCCCAGAATGAAGGTGTGCATATTGAGTATAATAATGAAAAAAATAGCAAAACCTAGCTCATCTTCAAAATTCCGAATAATTTTGTCCAATCATATCATATTTAAATGAACCCTACTTCTACCTTTCCATTTACCCTTAAACACCATATTGAAAGTTTTTCAAACAGAGGATTAGGTTAGCTTTAACAAATTTCTCACCCAGGACAAACATTTTCCCTCTCCGGCAGCATCCTCAATGCCTTGATTAGACAAAAAGATTGAGCACAGAATTGGAATCATATTGCTTTGCTTCCTCAAGTCAAGACCTACTAGGCAGGGTAGTGAAACACTAACTGCGGCAAGCCGAGATCTGCAACAGAATAAAATGTAGATTTCCTTATTAACAATTTCAACGAGGTAAATTAGGATCCAAAGCCAACGTAGCATGACAATGTCGCAAAAGGTGTTACCTAATGGCTGTAAGGTAGATGCAATTTTTATATATTAAGAAAGAAGACAGGTGTAACTGAAAAAACATGCCTGTTACCAACATCCTTCTCCATCAAATTCACGAGCAAACCCAATATGGTGACAAGAAAATCTAGCTCTTGGTCAGTGAGAGGTGTATTGGTGCAATGGTAGATAGTGAGGCTTGATTTAGATGGAAAAATGTCATTCCTTGCGCGACTTGAGTGTGGCAAACAACATTGTCTTTAAAATATATAATGGGAAGAGTATATCAGTATTCTTATCAGCTAAGAGCTAGAAACTGAAGAAAAAAATTCACTGATTCAACAATATTCAAATACCTTAATAGCTGTGAGAAGACATTCTGCCAAGAGGTTGGACTTAACTTCATCACCAACTGAAGAACAAGAGGTCTCCTGGGAATGAAGATATTCCACATTGTTTGATTCTTGTTGGCTTACTGATACAAAATCACTTGTATCTGTATGTCCAATCATAACTGCGCTACCATCTCGTGATTCCCACTTTGAGGGTTCAGAATTATTGTTATGAAATATGAAAGGATCTGCAATTCCAGAGTTGGCAAACCTTGGCTTTCTGTTTCGAGTACAAGATTCCACTCCAGAATCAGCTCTGCTTACATGTGTTGCATGATTTAAATTACAAGATGTTCCATTGCTTGATCCTGCCTGAGAAGATTTAGCTCTCCATTTTTGTGAAGACGCCTGAGTGGCTTCCACACTCGAGTAGGTAGATCTTGGTTGACCAGACATCATGCGTGGATCACACTGATCAAAGCTTTCATGAGAAGTACGTTCCATGCTACTATGCCCTCCTGAGAGATTGCTTTCATGAGAAATAAAACTCCGGAGCAAGGAAACGCCTATACAGTATACAGCAATTAAAAATCTATCAGATGACAGAAAAGAAGTCTTAGTTGTAGGTCTAAATAGTACTGACAAGTTCATCAACAAAATTGTAATAATGGAGTGCTCATTTCAGTTGGAAGAAGCTCGGCTAGAAAGGAGTTCGGTAAGCTCGGCTTACCGAGCTGGAACTAGCCTGGAACTAGCCGAGAAGAAGAAGAAGGCAGAAGTCGGTAAGCTCAGCGGTAAAGAAGCTCGGTATGGAAGCTCGGTATGGAAGCTCGGTAAGGAAGCTCGGCGTTGAGCTGGAATGAGCCGAGAAGGAAGAGTTCGGTTGTAAGCCGAGAAGGAGTTCGGTATTGAGCCGAAGAAGGAGTTCGGTCTTGAACCGAGAAGGTAGAAGCAACCTAGCCGAACTAGCCGTTGGAGCAGCAGTTATTTAGCTGAGATGTAGCGGTTATTCTTCTTGCTTTCTTGATTCTTCTTGTAGTTAGTTAGTAGCAGTTGCTACGTGATTATAGGGCTTTAAATAGCTCACCGTGTATGTAGTTTAGAGAGAGTTTAATCAATAAAGAGTTTTCCAGTTTTCTCTCCAAGATTATCATCTTCAATACTCAAAGTGTGAGTGTGTGTGTTTTCTGCATTGTGTGATCTCATACAACAGTGAGTGTGTGTGTGATCTTATTGAGTGTGTGAAAGCCTTGTGTGCGTAAATCCCAACAAGTGGCGCCGTCTGTGGGAAAGGGATATTGAAGCTGATTTGCAGAGGATCAAACGGTTTCAGAGATGGCAGCAAGGCTTGATGCAGAGAAGTTCACAGGCAAGAATGATTATGGCCTGTGGAAGATGAAGATGAAGGCGGTCTTAATTCAACAAGGCTTGGCGGCAGTTCTTGCAAAACCAGATGAGAAAGGAAAGGCTCCAGTGCTTGATGAAAAAGCTCAGGCAAAGATGGAGGAGATGCAGCTCAAGGCACATTCTGCAGTGATTCTGTGCCTTGGAGATAAGGTCTTGAGGGAAGTTCAAGAAGCCAAGACTGCGGTGGAGATCTTGGACAAGTTAGATGAAGTTTACTTGGCCAAATCCTTGGCTAACCGGCTGTATCTCAAGAAGAGGCTGTATGCCTATAGTTTTTCTGGAGATAGGTCCATCATTGAGCAGCTAGAGGAGTTCAACAAGATCATTGATGACCTGGGATCTGTTGATGTCAAGATCTCAGATGAGGATAAGGCCATTCTCACATTGAATGCCTTACCTAGCTCGTATGACCAGCTAAGTGATGCAATTATCTATGGAAGAGATAAACCTATCACCTATGCAGAAGTCTATTCAGCCTTGATGGCCAAAGAACTCCAGAAGACAGCCAACAGAGGCTCTGCAAGCTCCAATGTTCAAGCTGCAGAGGCCTTGAATGTGAAGAAGTTCAAGAAGCAGAACTTCAAGAAGAAGTTTGAGGGCCCTAAACCCTCAAGTTCAGATGCTCAGAAGGAAACCAGAGCTTGCTATTGGTGCAAGAAACCTGGACATTTGAAGAAAGATTGTCATGCATGGAAGAGAAAGATGGCCTCAGAGGGACACAATCAATCTGATTGTGTGGAGAGTGCTGATCCCCCGGCTCAACTCATGAATATCAGTGATAGTGGGGTCAGTCATAGGTGGATTATGGATTCGGGGTGCAGCTTCCATATGTGCCCCAATAGAAGCTGGTTTCATGATCTTCAAGAAGCATCGGGTACGGTTGTTCTTGGTAATAACCACATTTGTCAGATCAAAGGAATAGGGAAGGTAAAGCTAAGCCTACAAGATGGCTCTATAAAGATCCTAACTGGGGTGAGGTATATTCCAGAAGTAAAGAGGAACCTCATCTCATTGGGAATGCTGGAACAGAAAGGGTTCACCATATTGATGAGTCAAGGAAAATTGTTTGTGAAATCTGGAGATGCAGTGATGATGGAGGCTGACAGAGAGCATATTCTCTATTATCTGAAGGCTAGGGCTGTTGATGGAGAAAGCAATGCAGTGTCAGATGATTCCATAATGCTATGGCACAAGAGATTGGGCCACCCAGCCGAAGGAAGCTTGAAAGAACTCATCAAGAAGGGTCTGATCTCTGGAGATTTCAACAAGATGGACCCCTGTGAGCAATGTATACTTGGAAAGGCTAAGAAGGCACCCTATCCTACAGGTATTCACTCTTCTACAGCCCCTTTAGACTACATACATAGTGATCTTTGGGGGCCTTCACCGGTGTGTTCAATTGGTGGAGGAAAGTATTATCTAGCTATCATTGATGACTATACAAGAAAGTTGTGGGTATATATTCTTAAAGAAAAATCTGAAACACTCACAAAGTTCAAGATATGGTGTAAGGAGGTTGAGCTAGAGAAGGGTAGAAGTGTTAAATGCTTAAGGACAGACAATGGCCTAGAGTTCTTGTCTGCTGAGTTTGATCTGTTTTGTAAAGAGAAGGGTATGAAGAGGCACCGGACTGTTCCTGGTAATCCTCAGCAAAATGGTGTTGTGGAGAGGATGAATAGGACAATCCTAGAGAGGGTGAGGTGCCTACTTCTTGGGTCTGGTTTGAGCAGCAGATTCTGGGGTGAGGCTGTGTATACAGCAGCCTATCTCATCAATAAATGCCCATCTACTGCCCTGAAATCTGAAACTCCTGATTACATGTGGTATGGAGCTCACAGTGACTACTCAAAATACAAGGTGTTTGGGTGTGCAGCCTATGCTCATGCTAGGCAAAGTAAGCTTGAAGCTAGGGCTCTGAAATGTATCTTGCTGGGGTATCAGAGAGGTGTTAAGGGGTATAGGCTCTGGTGTATTGAGCCCGGTAAGCAGAAGGTCTTGGTCAGTAGGGATGTGGTGTTCTTGGAGGATCAGATGCCATTCCTGAAAGATAAGCCGGACTCCAATGAAGATGAGGGTGATTTCTTCAAGGTGGAGCCTGTGGGGGTTGGCCTAGGAGCAGGTGGAGTCATTGACTCGGGGAGTGAGTCTGATTCAGATAAAGAAGAGGCTCCAACTCAGGGCAACCAGGCTGGTGAGTCTATATCAGACTCTATCAGGGACTATCAGCTTGCAAGGGACAGAGTTAGAAGAGAAACAAGGCCACCAACAAAGTTCTCTGATGTTGTGTATTATGCTCTGTGTGCAGCTGAAGGTATTGATGGTGCAGATCCACTCACATATAAAGAAGCTATGCAGAGTAAAGATAGAGAAAGATGGATTGAAGCCATGAATGAGGAAATAGAGTCTTTACTCAAGAACAAAACATGGATTTTGGTGGACAAATCCAAGCTGAATACAGATGGAAAGGAGAGGAAGCTGATCAGTTGCAAGTGGTTGTTTAAAAAGAAGGTGATTAAGATTAACACCTTGCACAATCCGGCTGACATGCTAACAAAGTCTCTAGGTAGAGACAAGTTTGATCATTGCAAGAAATTGATCAATGTTTGTGCAAGAACTGAGATGAGCCCTCAGGTGGAGAATTGTAATAATGGAGTGCTCATTTCAGTTGGAAGAAGCTCGGCTAGAAAGGAGTTCGGTAAGCTCGGCTTACCGAGCTGGAACTAGCCTGGAACTAGCCGAGAAGAAGAAGAAGGCAGAAGTCGGTAAGCTCAGCGGTAAAGAAGCTCGGTATGGAAGCTCGGTATGGAAGCTCGGTAAGGAAGCTCGGCGTTGAGCTGGAATGAGCCGAGAAGGAAGAGTTCGGTTGTAAGCCGAGAAGGAGTTCGGTATTGAGCCGAAGAAGGAGTTCGGTCTTGAACCGAGAAGGTAGAAGCAACCTAGCCGAACTAGCCGTTGGAGCAGCAGTTATTTAGCTGAGATGTAGCGGTTATTCTTCTTGCTTTCTTGATTCTTCTTGTAGTTAGTTAGTAGCAGTTGCTACGTGATTATAGGGCTTTAAATAGCTCACCGTGTATGTAGTTTAGAGAGAGTTTAATCAATAAAGAGTTTTCCAGTTTTCTCTCCAAGATTATCATCTTCAATACTCAAAGTGTGAGTGTGTGTGTTTTCTGCATTGTGTGATCTCATACAACAGTGAGTGTGTGTGTGATCTTATTGAGTGTGTGAAAGCCTTGTGTGCGTAAATCCCAACAAAAATAATACTCCCTCCGTCCGCCATTAGGAGTCTCATTTTCTTGACGGCTCGGATTTTAAGAAATGTTAAGAAAAGTGGATGGAAAAAAGTTAGTAGAATATGAGTCTCACTTGTATATATTATAATTTTAAATGAAATGTGAGTGGAATGAGTAAGTGTAAGTGGGACCCTATTACCATTTATCGTAAAAGTAAACCGGGACTCCTATTCGCGGACGAACTAAAATGGAAAAACAGAAATCTTATTCGCGGACGGAGGGAGTAATAGTTGAAACTAGAACCAGGTAAGGAAAAGAAACTTTATCACATACTACCACAGAGGGTATATCAAAATGGAAGTATCAAATGTACTATATTACATGGCCACCAAACCTGCGCAAGGTACCTGAGAGAATTTTAATTACACTCAGAATGAGCTTGGTGAAAGACCGTGGAGCTTGTTGGCCACCAAAGCTTCCTTTCATCCTAAGCAAATGGCACTGAAATTCATAATCCATTTTAGAGAAGGGAGTTCAGACAATGTAGTGAGGGGGAAACCACCACATCAATTCACTTCAAATGTTAAAACCAAAATAACAAGCTTGATGTATGACACAAGGAGAAGTACAGAACCTTATACCTGATTATCATTGCTGAGGAATGTAGCATTTTCCATGATTTTTAGACATTTCACAAGCAGCACTAGACTTTCTAGCCAATTCGTTAATCAATCGATCAAATTTAGGTGAAATTGGAGGAAAGGAAGGGGTTTGCAGGTTTAATCTGGGTGAAAATTAGAGTTTGAAAATTTGGGGCTATAGAAACCGTTTGGAATCATAGTTTAGTGCCGTTTGTTGATCCGAGGTTTTCAGCAGTGGATTTGTACATTGCTTTATCCAAATTTCTCATTTTCTTTTTTTTGAGTTTGGTATTTTCAAAGATCTGACAACTTATTTTACATCTATATAGAAAAATAAAAATTTGTGTTTCCAAAAAAGAAGAATAAAGTAATACAAATAAAGAGTAAAGTAAATAATACTCCGACTCAATTATACATCGTATAAATAGCAATTGTGGATTATGGAGTAGTATTTATTTTTTTGAAAAAAGACTTAACTTACATGGGGGATTTCTATAAGTAATACTCCGACTCAATTTAGTTGAAACTGAGAAAATACTAAACTAGTGCTTTAAGTTTTAATCTTAGTGCTTGTAATTTTAATATAATAAAATAATTTTGTTATTTATAGTGGTATCTAATTTTACAAAATGAATGAAAATTAAAAAATACTGTATTTAACTACTATTAGAGAAAAGATATGAGTAAAGGTATGAGATTGTATGAGATAATGGTCTAACAAACGGTGTATAAATGTATGTTACTGAGAGCATCTCCAATAGCACTGGACGTCAAATAGCCATCAAATAGCCTTCACACTGCCACATCATCAGCACTACAATTCTCCTGCCACATCAGCTTGCCACATCAACTGGACATCAAATAGCCCTCACATAGCCTTCACATTACCTATCCACATCACTAATAACAATTATATAATTTAATTTACACTCGTATCAACATACGGAATTTAATTTACGAGACAAATACGGGAAATTCGAATAATACTATTAAAATTTAGAAAGTACATTAATTTTAAAAAAAAGTACAATAATTTTTAAAAAGTACAAAAATTAAAAAGTACAATTAAAAAAGTACAATATTTCTATATGGAAACATTAAACATTCAAGGATGTCTCTATAAAAGAGAGACTACCTAGAGTGGTTTTTGTCCCACATCGAATGTGAAACATAAAACATTAAAGGATGTCTCTATAAAAGAGAGACAACCTAGAATGATTTTTGTCCCACATCGAATGTGAAACATAAAGCATTCAAGGATGTCTCTATAAAAGAGAGACAACCTAGAATGATTTTTGTCCCACATCGAATGTGAAACATAAAACATTCAAGGATGTCTCTATAAAAGAGAGACAACCTAGAATGGTTTCATAATTCGCAAGCCCATTAAATATATATAGGCTATTACGAATTTCTTGTATAAATTTATTTGTAAAAATTGTTTTTAAATATTAAAAACAATTTTTATAAATAAATAGTATTTTTAATTTTTTTTTAAATTCGAATTTTTAAAATTCGAATTAAAAAAAAATTAAATCCGACGCCGGTTTGGCGCCGATCCGGGACGCACAATGGCGCCCGTGAGGATCGGCGTCGGAACCGGCGTCAGCGCGGGAATCGGCATGGCGACGCCGATTTTGACGCCGATTTCGCCGACGCCGGTTCCAATGGTTCGGCGTCAAACCGGCGTCGGCGAAAAATCGGCGTCGCGGTGGTGACGCCGGTTATTGGAGATGCTCTGATGATATGATAATGAAAATGAATGAGTTGCTTTAAATTGGGGTATGGGATATGATAACATAAATATATGTATGGTTCTGTATTAAATCAATAATCAGTGACATACGCCATTTTATTTTCAGCTCGAAGCCTAAAAAAGAGCGAAGCAATACGAAAATCGGTGAGAGAAAATTCAGCGACTGTTTAGAAAGAGAGATGGCATCCTTCGACGACGCGGCAGCTCCTCCATTTGACTACGAAGGACACACCAGCTACGCCGATTCCTATTCTGCCTTCTCCTCCTCCGACGCACCGCCCTACTCAGGCTCCGCCTTCACGCCGGAATACTCGGAATCCGAGCAAGTTCCAGTAGACCTGCCAAACTCCTCCGATCCATTCGGATTCGACTCGAATGCTGAGCCTTTCGAGCACGACGCTTCCGTTCCGATCTCGAACGGCAACGGCAGCTCGCCGTACGACCTTGGCCAGGACTCCGAGGGCTTATTCACCTCGGACGGACCGATCCTGCCGCCTCCTAATGAGATGCAGGAAGAAGGATTCGCTCTTCGCGAATGGCGGAGGTCAGGTTTCTGCACTTGTATTCAGTAATTAAGTTGTTGATTTTTTGTTTTTCTGCTCGCACACGTCGTCGGATCTGCTTCTTTGTGCTTCGGTGAAGTTTATTTAAGCTTGTTAATTATCAAATTTACTGATTTTGTGGAGGAGTTCTATTGCTGGGTTTTAGTTCGGTTGAAAGGAGCGGTGAGAGGAAGTACTTATACTCTACTATTATTTAGGGAGATTGTCGGCTTAATTGATTTGTATCAATGGATCGTAGAACTTGGACAATCTACTTGTTTGATTTGTTAATGGGCATGGGTTAACCTGGATAGTATATTATATACAAACCATCCCTATATTTCAGCACATATGTAGATTCTGTTCTCTAAGACGATTGTAGCTCTCTGCAACCTGGTAGCTGCTAGATCTATTGGTTGGGGTCAAGGATCAAGGATCAAGATGTATTTATTTAGGCAGCTTTGTGTAACATCTCAATCTAGATGAGAACAACCGGATAATTAATTTTCAGAGAAACCACGATATCACCTTAATCCTAAACTATATATGCTTGTCAACTTGATTGCAATGTTTAACGTGATCAGAGTAGTTGTTGATACGAGCTTAGTAAAGCAAGACATCTATGGTAACCAAAGAATAGGTAGGTGAAGATAAATAAGGATGTTCACATGTTCATGAAGATAGATTTTATAGGCAGTGACTTGGGTTATATTAAGTGAAGTCTTTGTGAGTACCCTGATTTCTTACTAAATTAGTACTGCATTTAGTGGCGATTCGAGGCTTGACTGAAATAACTTTGATAAGGACATTGTTTTCCGAACAGAATTCACTTGGTCAGTATCAACAAAATACTAAATTGCACTAAAATTACCAAGCTAGAGGCTGATTGAACACTTAATTTCACGAAGTTGCACCTTTTCTTGTATCGATCATGTTAAGTTGGATTCCTAATTTGTCTGGGTGATAGATGTTTATTAGTTTGACAGAAAGCTAGTCTTTGTAGCATGTTCATAACTACTTCCATATCCTTGATCTTATTTAATGGTCCTATTAGCTCATATAATTGTGTGATTTTACTTAATAAAAGTAGAGAGCATGAAAGGTTTGGATTATTAATTGTCTGCGTGAAGAAATATTTTGGGTATAGCATATTCGTGTCATGTGAACAATATGATAATCAAGTGTGTTAATTTTTATGAAAGATTTATCGTTTTGACATGAACATAAATAAATTTGCCTGATTTTAAATTAATTAGATGTTGGTTGTAACTTGTAAGGTTTTGTTTGGTTCAATATTAATTGATGAAATGCTTGCCAAATAAGAGAATGTTAGTCCGCGAAACCATAAGGCTAGTTTTAAAACTTTCAGAAAATGAGGATACCTTTTATGGCTGTCAATGTAGTATCAAATTTTTGTTTTAATTTTAAGTTCAACAATTTAAATGACGAAGGGTATGGAATCTGCTGACGATAATTTTTTCCTGATTTTTGTTTGCAGGCTAAACACCATTCGTCTAGAAGAGAAGGAAAAGAAGGAAAAGGAGATGCGGATCCAAATTATTATAGAAGGTGAAGAGTTTATAAAAGCTTTCTATGAGAAGACAAAGCTTAATGTGGAGACTAACAAGAACACTAACAGAGAAAAAGAGAAGGTTTGCGTTTTCATCTTGAAGATCATCACTTAATTTATACTAATATACAACTGCAATCTTTACCCTGATGCTTAATTTACAATTTTGGAATCAGTTATCCCTAGCCAGTCAAGAAAAATTCCACAAAGAGGCCGATAAACACTACTGGAAATCCATAGCAGAGCTCGTCCCTAATGAAGTGGCCCACATCGAGAAGAGAGGAAGGAAGAAGGACCAAGATAAGAAGCCGTCCATCACAGTTGTCCAAGGCCCCAAGCCCGGTAAACCAACTGACCTTTCAAGGATGCGTGGGATATTGATCAAGCTGAAACACAATCCCCCACCACACATGCTTCCACCCCCACCTGCTCCGGCTAAGGATGCGAAAGACAGCAAGGATGGGAAAGGCAAGAAAGATGTAAAGGAAACGAGCGATAAACCAACTTCAGCTAAAGAAGCCGTGGAAGAGTCTGCGCCTAATGGTGCTGCTGGTGCTCAGGCATCGGAAGAATCTGCTGCTGCTCCAACCGAAGACCAGCCAAGTATCTGATTCTGCTGAGTATTTGAGAGGATGCTCTTTGGCGCCGTGAATCCAGAAATTTGTATTTTATATTAAATTTGCAATTTACTAATCCTTATGTTTCCCTTTCTTGAAATTGACGAACCAAGAAAATATGACTGAACCAAGCAGTACTATGTTTTAAGTTTATTAGAACATCTGCAATGGCGCCAGTCCCAGCGGACGTCCGACCGGCGTGTCGGACGTCCGCCATTGTGCAAAGGTGACGTGGATACGGAAGTCCGCTGCGGACACCGGAGTTCCGCGGCGTTCCCGGGATGTCCGTCGCGACGTCCTTGCGGACATCCGCCATTGCGTTGACCCCACGGACGTCCGCGCGGATGTCCCGATTATTTTATATTTTTTTTCGAAAATTCTATAAATACGGTTCGTTGAATTTCATTTTATTCGCACCACTTGTATTAACGAGTATCTCTCTCTACGTTTCTTTTATATATTCAGAATGACTGGTAGTGGTTTTGGTGTGGGCGGTAGTGGTGGGGGGTATGATGACATTATGAGGCGAATTCATGCACGTGTGCGGGAGACAGCAGAGAGGGAGGGAGATACAGGCCGCCTTGGCGCCGGCGGTACCTCGACCCATCCCTCGTCGATCTATAGTACCCCGGGACCACCTCGCTGCACACCGTCGGTTGAACGAGGATTACTTCGCTCCAGAGCCACGATTTGGGGAGAACGTGTTCCGGAGACGTTTTAGGATGCATCGTCCGCTCTTTCTGCGTATCGCCGTCGACACGGGTATTTCAGGGTGCGGGAGGATGCGGCTGGTAAACCCGGCCACACGCCGATTCAGAAATGCACTGCCGCAATGAGGCAGCTAGCATACGGAGGCACGACCGACATGTTCGATGAGTACCTCCACATCGGCGAGACGACTGCCCGCGATTGCCTTAAGTATTTTTGTCAGGGCGTTAGGGAGATATTCGGGGATAGGTATCTTCGGAAGCCTCCCTGAAGATTGTCAGACCCTGCTGGATATGCACGGGACTCAGCACGGGTTTCCGGGGATACTAGGCAGCATAGATTGTATGCATTGGGAGTGGAAGAACTGCCCCGCTGCCTGGAAAGGGGTGTACACTACGGGTTTCAAGTGCAAGAATCTCACGATGATCCTTGAAGGGATAGCTGAATACCGGCTATGGATTTGGCATGCTTATTTTGGAGTAGCCGGGTCGAACAACGACATCAACGTCCTCCAGTCGTCTCCCCTTTTCAACAACCAGTGCATGGGCATCGGTCCGGCCGTCAATTTCGTCGCCAATGGCAACCAGCACAACATGAGCTATTATTTGGATGATGGGATATACCCTATGTGGCCCGTGTTTGTGAAGACGATCAGATGCCCAACAGAAAAAAGAAGGTATATTTTGCGGATCTTCAGGAGGCAGCGCGCAAGGATGTGGAGCGGGCATTTGGTGTGCTCCAGAGTCGATGGGCGGCAGTGAAGGGTCCACGGCTGTGGTATGCTGAGAGCATCGCCGATATCATGTACGCATGTATTATCATGATTGTCGAAGATGAAGGTCCAGCACTGACGGATTGGGCCAATGATGATACTGATGTTGTGGGTCCAAGCCACGGCGTTGCCACCAGCAATGTACGTATGGATATACCCCATGACAAGGTCGAGCGAGTCCGTGCATTTGCCGACATGCGCCAAAAACAAGCTCATATTCGACTCCAGAACGATATAATTGAAGAAGTATGGCAGCGAAGGGGTCGTCGTGGATGAAATTTTTATTTGTTGAAATGTACTTTTTTTAGTTTTTTTTAAATGTACCTTTCTTTTTTTATTTAATGTATTTTTATTCCGTAATCGTTCTGTAAATTTTAATTTCGTAAATTGTTTAATTCCGTAAATTATTTAATTTGGTGAATTTGTGAATTTTTATTAATGTGGGAAGTCCGTCGGGACGTCCGCCACTGTGCAGTGGGAAGTTCTTATGACGTGGCAGTGCAGTGAGAAGTTCTTATGACGTGGCAGGAGGTGTTTTTGGGATGTCCGCGGGGACATCCGCACCACTGTGGATGCCCTTACCATAGAACATTCTTGTTTGTGTAGTATAATTGTATGAACATATTTTGTTTTTGTAATCTTTGCTTAATTTCTCTTGTTTTCTACCTATTTGGGTAGCTGTTGATGCTGATTACCTGTCTCATAAATAGTTCCTTATAAATGAACCAGTTAGTCGTGAACTTTTTGAAGTATGGCTAAACCTGAGCTCCAGCTCGACCCTAAATGGATTCACAATTGGGCTCGTGTAATATATTATCAAAATTTTTTATGAGCTAAAATCGAGCTTGAAAAAGATGTTGCCATGTAACTGACGAGCCAAGCTCAAGCAGGAAGCATGGGAAAAAAAGTGGCTTAGATAGAGCTCTGAGACATATTTGGCTCTGCTCATTTACATCCCTACCAATAGAGGAACATAAAAGCTTTACTTTACAGTTTACCCACAAATCATCTCCGTTGGTTGAGATTCATCAGATGGTCTTCATATCCAATTAGATACCGGATTTGAAGCCCATATACTGGCATATTTTATTTTGAAATAGAGTAGAAACGAATTAACATATTTTGGTATTGGGTCACTTTACAAATAAGAAAATGAAGGAGGTGTATTGAAGGAAGTAGAATCCAACCTCATCTTGGGGTCACCTGAGTGATTGTGGAGGCAAAAGAGTTCATCTGATAACTGGTTGAAGCGCCGGATAACTTATCCTTTGCTGATCCACCATTAAGACTTGCTGAATCATCGAAGAAACCCGGAGGTGTGAGTTCATTCACATTGAGTCGAACATTTCTTGATAGCATCTCTATCACCTGGCTCATCAATGGCCTTCTGCTTGCGGCTGCTTGCGTACAGAAGAGGGCAACTTTCACGTACCTCAGAACCTCCTTCTCCGGAAATTCTTCCAGTTCAGGGTCAACCAGATCCAGCAGTTTTTCTTCTTGATATAGCTCCCATGCCTAAGGAGCAATCCGTTGAGAAGAAAGTATAACAGTCAACAGAAAAAAATGGAACAACATTAGCTAGCAGAAGTAAAAGTATGAACTGAAGTTCAGGGATCCATGAAGTTTCGATCACATGTAAATTGGACACGTGACAAGTAAACATTAACAAGGTACAAAAAGGTTTTGGAATGAATCGCGTACCCATTCAGCTAGCAACTTTTGAGCGCCTCCATGATCAGCATTCGCCCAAGATCTGCCACTTACAACTTCGAGTGTAAGAATCCCATAGCTATAGACATCGGCCTTCACTGTCAAATGACCGCCTAATGCATATTCAGGAGCAAGGTAACCTCTGTTCAGCACAAACCAAAGGAAGAATTCAGTCTACCTAAACAAAGGAACATGAATTCTAAAAATGATGACAGCATGTCAGCATCAAAATACCAGTATGAGTGTTAATACAATATTATGAAAATAAACCAAAAGTAGCATCCCAAAGACCAGTTTGTGCCCTAGTTTTTGCATTTGGGAATTGGGAAAAGTATGAAATTATACAAAAGGGACGTACGTCGTTCCTGCTATTTTTGTGGTAATGTGGGATATATTGTCCGGGAAAAGTTTAGCCAATCCAAAGTCTCCAATTTTTGGTTGGAAGTCCGCGTCCAAAAGTATATTGCTACCTTTGATGTCTCTATGCACGATGCGAGGCACCAGTTGTTCGTGAAGGAATTCAAGCCCTCTGGCGGTACCCAAGCAGATGGCAGACCTTCTCTCCCAATCAAGTTTTACGGATCTCATTGGACCTGCAATGTTTCAAGCAATAAAGCTTACTTTGTATAGCAAAGAAAATTTGAACTGTTTCATTTTTCAAAACCAACGTACCACTTACCTAGCAATGCACGATCAATGCTGTTATTTACTAAATATTCATACACCAAAATCTGGTCACGTCCATGAACACAGCACCCAAGTAACTGAACTAGATTCGGGTGTTTGACATTAGAAATAGTCTCAATCTCTGTTAAAAACTCACGCTCTCCCTGCTTTGACTCAGCAGAGAGCATCTTTATTGCAACTACCATTCCGTTTTTCAAAATTCCCTATGCAAAACCAGGAGAGGAGGGAGACTAGATGTTAAAATCTAATGATAAGATAAAGTTCAGAATAATAGTACATGGAAGAAGTAATAATCAGAAATAACAGGTTAAGTTGCTGATGAGGAGGAAACGGAGCTGTAGAATTATGTTATACCTTGTAAACTATACCAAAACCTCCTCGTCCTATTTTGTTACTTCGATTGAAGTTGTTTGTTGCTGCTCGCAATTCATCAAATAAGAAAGTTCTCGTCCTTGTGATGATGATTGCTGTTTAGTAAAAAAACTACAAGTAATGAAGAAAGTAAGAAAACAACAAAAAGCAAAAAATATAAAGCGAAAAAAAAAACTGAAAGGAACTAAGGCATCATGACTAAAGTGCTCCTTCTTTCAATATCTTTCAAATAAGATATTGCTGTGGAAAATTTACCAAAAATAAACGATTAATACTTCAATAATCTGAATCATCAGCAACCATATTTACTAATAATCATGAGCTCGTGTGTTCAGAATGGCTCCTACTTTCTACTAGCATAATGAGAGCGCACAACAATAGACCACTGATGACATAATTAAGATAAACACATGGAGTAATACTTAATCAAGATCTTTAAAGTGTATGAATAAATTCCAGACTCCACCAAGCACCTTCTTGATCATGTTTCGAGTTATGAACATGTTTGTTGCTAGACTCGCTACTCTTCTGGAGCACGGATGATGCACCAAAGCATCCACAATTCATGTTTTCAGTCAGCTTACTCCAGAAAACAAATCAAATTGTCTCCACTAGCTATCGCCTGCTTTTTCGTATTAACTTAACATTTCTGCATTGTTCAACTTTTCATACCTGTCCACAATTTTGATGCAATTATAAATTAAAAAGTTAACAGTATACAACTCACATACAGGGCACACACAAATATCAGATTAATTCCGCCCCTTTCTGCAATCGTGAGTGTTTCAAATATTTTGAATTACCAGAAAAATGATGTTGTAATTTTGTAAGATATGCCGTTGGAAACATGACAATTTCATAGTCATGGTGGAAATGCTGGATTGCTCACTCTCACAATTCACAAACACGCGCGGTGCTCGAGAAGTAACAAAAAACATATTCACTCCCGAAGCAGAGAATCTCAAACAGATAAAATTAGTTTCAACAAAAGCGAGGTAATTAATTGGAGCGCGAAGTCAATAAAAACTCTTGATCGCGTCGTAGAAGACGAAATAATCAACATTCGAGATACACAGCATCCAAATCACAATCCAAATAAAATTTCACACAATTCGACAGCATGATATAAAAAGCAATCAAGAGAGAGAGACGTATTACACAACCAGTTCAGATAGGGGGAAAACGAAGATGAGCAGTCACAAATCAATCGGCGCCGAGAACGAAATGCGCGACGGCGGAGAGGATCGGATGATGAGAGGTTGGAAGAGAAGTGTGTGGATGCATAGGCTCCGTGTGGAATGCGAAGAAATAGGAGTCAGTAATCATGACTAGAGCGAGAGCCTGGCTGGAAGTCCAACCCTTTTATGTGAAATCTCGACAGCGATTTGCAGCTTTTGTCTTTTTCCAATTCTCGGATCCTGCTCACACAGTCTCACACTTGTCAATACTATTCGTATAATATTACGGTCATATATTAATTATTTGTATATAATTTTTTTATTTTTTTAAACATAAAAGGTAATTAATACGTACTTTAATTTAAATTTAAAAAACAATAGCTAAATAATTCAAATATAAAAATTAAAAATTAGGCCGAAGACTAATAAAGTCTTTTTAGTTTATCCATTAACTATATTTATTATTTTAATATATAATTAATACATCACGGGGGTGTTCGGTTTGCAAGATTGTATCCGAGATTAATTTGTAGTGTGTTTGGTTCATGAGATTCAACCTCACTACTTAATCTTAAATGTATAATCATGGGATAATTAGTCATAGCTAACCTCCTATGACTAAAATAATCTCACAACTCAATTCTAGATTGTATCTTGGTATTATTTTATCTTGAAAACCGAACACCACCCAAAATTACTAATATAATCTTATTTTGGTTGTACAAAATTTGGTTGTTTATAGTCACTTTTTTTAGAATTGCTCCTATGTGGAGTACTCCTAATTAAATTGCGCAAAAATCGAAAAACATCCAGATAAATCACTCAATTATTTTAGGATGGTCTCGTCAAATTCGTTTCGCACTTCTATTTTTATTTCCCATTTAATCTATAAAAGAAAATACGATCATTTTGACTTGATATTACGAAGTTTGGTTGGATCAAGTCGATGAAATATCTAATGAAATGGAATTTTATTTTAATATCTGCACACAAATTTTAATATACTTAAATTATATTTGGAATGTAAAATGGTATGGCGTATATTAGAGAGCTAATTTAGTTTGAATGAAATATAGATAAAATTGGTTGGAACATAAAGAAATATATTCGAATACTAATCTAATTCGGAGGTAACATATTGAAGTTTGTGGGAATATAAAAAATATACTGAGCATTAATTTAGTTAGGAAGAAAGTTTGTTGAAATATATTGGCTACTTATTCGATTTGAAGGATATATAATATGGTGTGTTAGCGCATTTTGAGAATGCATATATTAGTCCATTTTCAAAAATTGACTCATTTAGAGAATTTAGCTTTTTATGAATTTTGGCATACATATACTTTATTCTTCTTAGAAAAATAGAAAAGTTGGGACCGATACAAGTTGTAACATAAAATTAGTAAAATATTATAGAGATAAAAAAAAAATAACTAAAGTATTGTTAGTGAAGAATGAGACTAATTTCATAACAAAATTTTTTAAAATTTTAAAAGTATTGGGGACATACCAAAATGATAAAAAATAGACTAATGAAGTAGTACTCTATATAGACATACATATGTATATGTATTATTAGCGAGATGATATGATACATACCCTATATGAGCATCATTTTTATGCACGTTTAACTTTATTTGTTTTGTTTTATATATTTAGTTTGATTCTAATATATAAAAATAATTTTAATTTTACAAAATTCATAAAATCAAAGTTTGATTTGTTATTTTATCCAATTACATGACGTTAAACAGAAACGAATAAATCGAACTTTAATTTTTATACATTTTAGTATAAAATTAAAAATGCCAATAATATTTTTAACATATTAAAATCAAACAAAATATATAAAATAAAACAATTAATGTCAAATGTACACCAAACAATGATGATACCCACCTAGGATGCTTAAAAAGTATGTGGCATATATTGTTCTCGTTTGTTAAATTCTGTAGCCAATTCAATTTAGACCATATTATTCATTGACAAACTATAAATGGTGACACTATTCTGATTTGAAAAGGGAGTTCGATTTCAATGTTTTTCTTTACTTAATTAAAAAAACGTGTATACTTAAATCATCTTCAATATATTATAAATCTAGCATAGTTAGTAGTATTATTATTTGCTAGATAATATATTTACGTTATAAATAACATTTTTTAGTAATTTTTTTTCTTGAATTTGTAATTTCTTTTTTAGAATGAACAATTTATTTTTCCGATTTTAATTGTTCGACGTATTGCATTTACGAGTAAAATAGGTTGAAGTTGTGAATAGTGTCATTTATTAGTTGCGGCCCGGGTTGGGGCCTGCAGGGTTAGAGCAGTTGTGGCCTGGGACTGAAATTTAGGGGAATGATGAAGTGGAGTGGACTTTGAGCCTGATTCCGGGCAGAGATTAAGGATGCTCTTAGTCCATTATTACATGAAGTTTTCCTCAACAAACGAGTCAACAGAACAAAGAAATTCTACACCAGAATACAAAACTAGGAACTGAAGAATGATATTCTCTGACATAAATAATCTACACCAGATGACAAATGACAATTTAGCATTTAACACTCTATAAGAGTATGTTGAATTGTGGGAAATGGAAGGAAAATGAGTTTTATCCTTGCAGTTTTCTATTGTATTCAATATCATATTTTATTTAATTAATATAATTGAGTCAAGCATGTAAGTTTCATTTAAAATTTTCTTTATTGTTCATCTAAAAATGCAAAAAAGAGTCGAACAGTATAGAATCTAGACATCTAGTTTATTATAAATAGGATTATTCTCTTAGGTTTACCAAAAGAAATAAGTAGCATACTAGTTTGCCTTAAATTAAATTATTTAAAAGAAGACAAAAACAAAAAACTAAAGAAAAACAAGTGAAGAAAAAATAAAACGAGAAAAGAAACGATCCCATCACTAAGATAGCCATAGAACTTTTAATTAAAATTACAAAAAAATAATAAAAAAATGTATAGACTCACTGACCGGATCCACTTTTATTCATTTTTTACTCCTTGCTCTTCTACAAGAGCACAACACCCATATCTACGCTCTTCCACAAGAGCATGCTCAACAGTCCCACCATTCTATTATTCAATTTAAATACTTCAATTACTAAAAACATTTCCACAATATTAAATGCATTAATAATACCAGAAATACTATTACAAATTACTAAAAAAATTAAAATTACATAATTAAAATTAAAAATTCATAATTGCATAATTAAAATCCAACAAATTAAAAATTACATAATTAAAATCCTAAAAAATACATCCGTGGAAATTTAAAGAAGACTAGCCCAATGGTAGTGTCCCCAATGTTTGTCGGATAGCTCGTATCATTGCAAAATGTGAATCAAGTTGCTCGGGAACCATCCGAGACGATCGGCCACATTGGCTTGAGCTAAAAGGGCCCACAACGTGTTGTTGGGAGGTGGAGGCGGCACAAAGGGAGTGGGAGCGAGAGCTGGAAGTGCGGCTGGGGTCGCGGTGCTACGGCAGTTGGTCGTCTTCTGTTTCTTTCCCGACGGCCGGCGTTGGGAACCGCTCAGGCCAGAGTAGGGGCTACCCAGGTGAGCTCCGGCAAGCTGGCTAGCCACCTCATCCTCGTCGGCATCGGATAGGGATACCAACCTCGACCGTTTGCTAGAGGAGCTAGAGGAGCTAGAGGAGGATCCGATGGCTCCCTTATACTTCCGATGATGACGCACCTCGTGCCAAGCGTTGAGATGCTTGAATGTTTTGTAGTGCATTGAGTGGTAGGTCGACATGGCGGCCATGATGATGTCGACCTCGCTCGTGCCGCTCCCTGCCGACTCCTGTTCCTGGAGTTAATACCCCTAGAACTTTTGGATTTCTTCGTTGGCTATTCCGATGGCATTGCGCATCAAACTCTCATTGCGCTCGATGGTTCCCTTCGGTCGGTTGGCATTGTACCGGAGAGCGACGCGAGACCAAAACCTGTCCCCGGTTTGGTTAGTGTCTACCTCCGCATCTTCGGAGATTCTCAAATAGGCTTTGAATAACTTCTCCATCTCCTCTGGAGTGTACGAGGTGCGGACGTTGGGGTCACCGGTACTGCCACGAGTACGAACACGAGTGCTAAGAGGAGGAGGAGCGTCGAGACGGTCGGAACCGTCCTCTAGAATTTGGGACAACGATGGCGTTGAGGCGCTCCCTCCCGTGCCTGTTTCGGGAGCCCACCCGTATTGCCCGGCGGGGGCATCTTGCTTGTCCATCGGGTAAGGCTGGTAGCCACCCGGAATATGCGAACCTTGGGTTTGAGGAGGGGGCGAGAAATCCGTATCCGGATTAGGGAATGGTGATGAGCCGAACCATTCGTGGTTCCATCCGCGGGAGTCGGAGGGGTGATCG
The DNA here is from genome assembly GCF_004379255.2 of Salvia splendens. NCBI lineage: Eukaryota > Viridiplantae > Streptophyta > Magnoliopsida > Lamiales > Lamiaceae > Salvia > Salvia splendens. The sequence goes on from NC_056037.1 coordinate 8,858,657, forward strand.
TCGAAGCCTGACATTTTTTTGCAAGAGCGAAAGAATGAGAATTTAGATGAGAATTGATGAGAGAATTGTATTTATAGATGAAATGGGGGTATTTATAGATGAAAATGTGAATTTTGGGGTAAAAAAATGAAAAATAAATTAAAAATGGAGAAAAATGGATATATTTTATTGGGAAGTAGGAAAATATTTTTTTATATTTAAAATCGAATTTTTTATAGATGAAAATGTGAATTTTGGGGTATAAAAACGCGGCACGTCAGTTTGCTCGTCGGCAAGAGCACAACGGCGAACAACTGCTTGTCGCGCCGTCGGCATGGCGGCCCGCCTTTGAATTGAGCACCGATGCAGGTGCTCTTAGTCCCTTACGCGTGGGTTCCTTCCCCGTCTCGTCCCACCAAGACATTCCAAAAGCATTTCGTGTTGCGAATGCTCTTATTAGGCAATCCATAGTTATTCAGTTATTAGTTCTTTAGAATAGGTCGGAGGATATGTTGATTTTATTATTAAACTTTAGATGTTTCTATATATATTTTTTGTTAGTAAATTCAATAATAATTTAATACTATCACTTTGTTAATTTAATTATAACATGGGATATTTTATTTTAAAATAAAATTAAACTCAAGTAATTTGGGATCGATGTATAACACAAACTAACCAGTTTTTTTTATTATGAGCAAATGAAAGGACAAGGGATGAAATTGAATTGATAAGAAATGGACATCGAAGGTTTGCCCACGGCAAATGAAATATGCATAGACTTAAGTCTTCTTGATTATGATAGCACTTGAATTATTATTTGTGTGAAAGTGATGGATGTTATATTATTTAGGGTTTCTAATGTCTCATATCCTGAGATAAATCTCAAGATACATTAATTATGCCATAACACAAAACACAAAATCAAAGTTAAGTACTATACGAAGGGACTAAATCTTATACCTGTTTGTTATAGTAGTTCCTAGAAGATATTTGAGTATATTTTACTCTTACTTTTTATAACAACTGAGCTATATTTTATGGAAAAAATAATATTATCATTTTTTAACAATAAAATATAAGTTACTGTGAATAATACTATAATAGATATGTTTACCATTGTAGGAGTATGACTAAAGCTCCCTAATGACAAATTTCTGTAAACGTATCAAATTGTAGAATAGGGAGTAATTTTTACTCCGTATTAATGAAGAAAAAGATAAAAAGAAGCCATAAAGCGGGTGAAGAATAAGCACGCTTTCTAGTCAACAGTCTTCTCTGACCATTTCTTCTCCCCCTGCTTCCGACTGTCATTAAACGCAGCTCCGGTAACTCAACAAACAAAATCCGATGAGTAGCGGCAGCAGTGGAGGCGCCGGAGGGCAGCCGGCGACGCACTCATTGGCGTTCAGAGTGATGCGTCTTTGCCGCCCGACGCTCCACGTGGACAATTCCCCCCTCAAATTCGACCCCTGCGATCTCCTCTTTGGCGAGGACCTCTTCGACGATCCAATCGCGGCGTCGCACCTCCCTCGCCTCCTCGGAGGCCAATCGAGCGCTGCGGCCGTAGATCCAGCCGACCTCAGCTACCGCGGCAGATTCCTCCTTCAGCAACCCACCGATTCGCTCGGCCTCCCCGGCCTCCTCGTTCTCCCCCAAGCCTTCGGGTATTTACACGCATACACATGCTTTTATATCTGTTCATGCGTTTGGTATCTGCAGGTTCAGGTTGTGCATTTTGTCTGGGACACGAATAGTTAGTGCTCTCTTGCTCAGCCCTTGATTGCTGGATTTATGCATTAATCTGCTTGTAATTTTCCGTCTTTTTGTTTCCTCTTTGTTGAAATTAGGGCGATATATTTGGGGGAGACGTTCTGCAGTTATATAAGCATCAACAACAGTTCCAATTTTGAAGTCCGAGACGTTGTGATTAAGGTGAATATCACATTCATTTGATACTACATTGTGAATTTTTATCTGAATACGTTTGGCTCGGGAATCGCTTTTGAGTGGTTCAGATCATGCATAATGGTTTGTGAATTTTGGCCTGTGTCGTCTGGATACGCTAGAGTTGAGTTGAACTTTGAGGACATTGATCTGTTGAATTATGCTATATCACGCACAAAAGCTGTATACTTTTATGTATTCACATTCATAGATTTAAAGAGAAAGGGAGATGATTCTTTATAATTCAACTATGATTCAATTATTTAGCATGCTATGACAATTATGTATATAGGAGTTCTTCTTGAATTAGTTATCTTCCTTTCATTTTGAATAAAAATTTCTAGTTGCAACTTCATTATGTAGACTGTAGGTTCATAGATCACTTTGCCAGTAGTTTTTGAGTTTAAATTACAATGACAGCAGTAGTCAGTTTCTACAGTTCAGTGTTGTGTGTGTATTTTAAGTCCAGGTTAGAGATGTATTTTCCCATTACTTTTGGTTTGTTGTACTAATCAGTTAATGGAATTTCCCTGGGATGATAGTTTATTCTCCTATTAATTTGTGTCAATATTCACTTTATGTTGCACTCTTTGCTATGCAAGTCGAGAAAAAAATAGGAATTAGAAAAGACAGCCGGTAGAAAGCACACAGGCAAACCAATAAAATTACATAGAAGGATATATGAATGAGAGAAGCAAATCCATGATTAATTATTTGTAGGATTATAAACATAGGCTGGCTTGTTTGGGGATGCCAATCTCCTTTTCCATCTTATGTGCCGACTGCAATTGAGGATCCATAATTTTAACTTCAATATGGTTGACAATAGGCTGAAATTCAAACAGAAAGACAAAGATTACTGCTGTTGGATACATCAAAGTCACCTGTTGAATCAATACGTGCTGGTGGCCGTTATGATTTCATTGTGGAACATGATGTCAAAGAGCTGGGTGCGCACACGTAAGCTCACTTGGAAAATGAGCATCAGGACTAATTTTGATTAAATGTTATCTGCTTTGATAGTTTTTGTTCTGTATTGCATGATGTTTTTCTTGCATCAACAGGTTGGTGTGTACAGCACTTTATACCGATGGTGACAATGAGAGGAAGTATCTCCCCCAATTTTTCAAATTCATGGTTTCAAACCCCCTCTCAGTCCGAACTAAGGTACTCCTTGGTGAAGTTTCTCATGCCATGTAATTGTCATGTCTAAAGGATTCCTTCATTCCCTTTTCTTCAAACAAAGATTCAGTGCTTGAAATTAAGCTATTGAAACCTTAACCATGAAACACCTTGAAGCACACACATGGATATATAAGAACGAAACCACCTAGTCTGGGGTTTCATCTCCTGAAAATAGATCCATAAGGCTTGAAGTGAGAACTCTCTTCAATTAAAAATTTAGCTGCTTGGTGGTGAAATATATGCGATATGAGATTGGCTTGAAGTGACATTTGTTGGAACTTGGAAGTGAAACTGGAAAAGCAAGGCGAACTTGCTTGAAATTTCTGAAGATTGTTGATAAATTATCTTTGTTCTCCATATATTTCGTATTAGTGGAGTAGTATGTTTGGTTTCATAGTTTGATCATTAGTCCAGTTCCAAATACACTACTCTCAGTTCCTATTTCATGTCACACCACCATATTTGTTAGATTTTGTCAATGTAATAGTTAGTCTCCTATTCTTGCAGGTTCGCAGTGTGAAGGTACGTCAGGAATGGTTAAAGCTTTTGATTTAAATTTGGATCTTCCGAAGTCATTATGATTGTGGAGAAATATGCATCTTCAGGATAATGCAGAATCTGCAGTTGTTTTATAGATATTAGGATGGTTAGATGGGTGTCCGTAGTCCGCATTACTATCATGTTAGTGCCCTTTGTGACAATAGGTCATTACAGAGGTTACCATGAGATCCAGTTTGCACCCAAGTAACCCAACTACATGTAATATGCTACATGTAATGGTGCTGCAACAGTTATCAGGTTATGCTGATGAAAAGCAATTTGAGGCCTGTCTCTTCAGTGAATATGCTTTTTTCATTAAACAAGCTTTCCTATTTTGTGATGATCAAGTCCATCTTCTCTCAGGACACAACATTTCTGGAAGCCTGCATAGAAAACCATACGAAATCTGACCTTTACATGGATCAAGTTGAGTTTGAGCCGGCACAATATTGGAGTGCAACAGTCCTCCGAGCTGAATATCATTCTTCAGAGCCTAGCTCAGTACTGAGGTGGTTCGGATAGATCTTTTCATTATTGAACAGTCAATGTTTTCTTTTTGAACATTTTATGTCTTTAACTTGTTTTACTTGGTATAGGTAGTTTTCTCTGCATATTCGTTAGCTTCTATTTTGCTTTTACAGTGAGACTTTCAAGGAACCCATTCTCATCAAATCCGGAGGAGGAATCTATAATTATCTCTACCAATTAAAATTCTCATCACCTGACAAAACACAATTTAAAGCTGAGAGCAGCAAGATTCTTGGCAAGCTTCAGATAACATGGCGTACAAATTTGGGTGAGCCAGGTCGCTTGCAAACTCAACATATACTTGGTAATGTAAGTTGATTTTCTCCCTTCAGCTTCTCAGTAAAATGTTGGCCTGCATTAACGCTTCCTGTTGTCGACAACTAGGATAGTGTATCAAAGCAAAGTCTTGTGATTTTAGTTTTAACTCTATGCTGATAGCTGGTGTGAGCATCACGAAGAACTAAACTTAACATGGTGGTATCCTCTCTGTAATTGCCGTTCAGTTTGGATGTTATGAATTGGTATCATTAAAACCTGTATCATAAAGTAGCTCACAGGTGGAAGGAATCAAATACTCATTTGCATTGTCACCTCACCTCAATATTATTATGATTACAGTCAATTCCCTTTGCAGCCTGTTACTAGGAAGGACATTGAGTTGCATGCAGTGGATATGCCATCTGTGATTATGTTAGAGAAATCGTTCCTGGTAAATTCCAAGCTTAGTGAGATTGTATCATATGACTTCAATTTTGTTAATCGGTAATTTCAACTGTATCATGATGGTACCTGTAAAATGATCGTGGTCATTTCATGGCACTATTAATTGATATCTTGGTTCTGCCCTAAGTTAGTTTTATTTTCAAAAAGTTGACTAACGTGTATATTTATTACTGCTAGAAAGTTGTATATATTTCCATTTTCTGCTGAATCTTCCACTTGTCTGCTTCTGCTTCTCCAAAAGTGGATTCCATTAGCTGAGGTGCCGGATAGACATCCACATATGAATCATCTGTTAAAAGGTTTTATGGTTATGAATGCTTACATAGGATATCAAGCATATATAATCCAAGATCGAAACACATTGTGTCAGTTAATATGAAGGAAAATACTGATTTCTTAAACCATGAAGGCAGAACCAAAATATGAGAAATGTGTTGGCTATTTTATGCATTTATAAATTATGTGTTTTAAAGTTGACAATTTGCATTTTCTGTAGGTGGGTTTGAATCTCATAAATTTGACGGATCGTGTATTGGGGCCCTTTCAAGTATGGGTATCAGAAGGTGGTTCACCTGATGAGAAGGCTGTTGTGGTCAATGGTCTTCAGAGAATGGTAACCTATCCAAAATATACCTTAATAACCTCTTTCACTAGATATATGTCATTTGATGGAGAACCGGAGACATACATAAAATTATCAATGCTGCATTTATGACATGACGTTGGTTTTTATATTCTCAAATGCCTTTTATATTTACTATGGCTTATTCCATCCTAACTTTGGAAATTTACTCGTCTGGATAATGGAAGCTTTTTTGAACTATTAAAATCTTAGAATCTTTTCTACATATGAAAAGCAGCAAATATTTTTTAACAGATTTTTCGTGCACTTGTTGCAGACTCTTGGAGAGGTACAACCACATAGCTCGTTAAAGTTTCAGTTGGTAAGTTCTTTGGCCGGTTTTAACATCTTACTGCATATTATCATGCAAGGACTTGTACTTAGAATCTTTTCTATTGGGAAATCATGTTGTTAGCCGATACCAAAGGTATTGTTACTTATATTTCCAACCCTGGTAAAAGTAGCAACATTAAATAATTTGATATCCAAGAGAAAATGAGGTTAGTCTAGTTTGAGAGTAATTAGTATGGTGGGCTTTCTTGTGTGACCTTTTATCCCTAAAGTTTAATTCGAGGACATTCTTAAGAGATTTTTAGCATGCTGTGGACGCTGGGTTATGTTTGAGCTATATGTTTGTCTCTGAACTCTTTCTATGCAGAACTTGATTGCTGTCAAGCACGGGATACAGAAAATCAGTGGCATTACAGTTTATGACACAGTAGAGAAGAAGACTTATGAAGCACTTTTCGAAATGGAGGTTAGTTGGTTCAAAGAAGACCTGCCATACTATAATGTGTTTAAATGTAGATATTTAGCAGGAGACCCAGATGTGCCTGGCCATTTTTAGTGTCTTCAAAGATTGTTTCAATTGTTGGCTTGAACATCTTAAGCAAACTAAGAATTATGCATGTGCTTTACTGGCATTTATTTTATGCTCATCACACATATACATTTTTATCAAGACTAGTAATTTCATGATTGTTAAAATCCAAGTAGTACATAATAGGAGGTTTTAAGAAAAAATTAGCTTACTGCATTCTTGTCTGATTTGTTTAGGCCAACTTCACTTCCTGTTTACTATGCGTTCTTTTTGTATTAAGTTATCCGTAACCATGAGCTCTTGACCTTGCAAGCTGCAGATATACGTTGACTTAGAGTGAGTGGTTAACTGGTTTAAGACTCTGACCTCCATAATATTTTGAGGTTGGTTTGTGATCTGTTGCGAGAACTTTTCCAAGAGAGCTTAATTACTGCATTTCAAAAGAGACAGAATGGCAGCAACGGAACTTTTTTTGAGTCCCTGCAATGGAACTAGCTTGCAAGAACAGTTGAAGAATCGGATAAATTGCTTTCTCCACAGCGTATAACATTTCATACTTCAACTAATGGGCATCAGTTTTTTTGTGAAGATGTTGTAAAATATAATTTTAATAAATTAAGCATATAATTATATCTCTTTCTATTCATCCTCGCTGGACTAGTTATTTCCAAATGTTTATATTGCTGGTCAATGTTATTCCCTACAGTTTTTACCTTCCACATGAATTCGTCTTTAGAGCTGCACTAACATTTTCAGTTTTGTTTATGGGTACAAATATGTAATACTAGTTTTGATTTGAATCTTACTAATTAGCCTGGGTGCAGCTCCCCAACCTCATGTGCCTCCCAGTGAGATGATTCCCAAACGAATTCAGCCCAACTCAAGTCCCTCTTCTTGCATCTTCTATAGCTTCAAGGCAATATCGAGATCACATCACTTTCACATATTCCTCAATCATCAACTCACTTTCATCATTTTTCTTCAAAATCAACTAAATTGATTGACATCCAAAGACTAAGAGAAATGGACTCTGAAACAATAGTCCGTCATGCTAACAAGGCAAGAACATACAAATCGGAGTCATACTTCAACAGAGACAGATGTTATAAGTCAGTCCAATGGAATGGAACAACATACGGAAAACTAAGATAAAGCTATTGAATGTTCAAGTAGGTACAACAAATTACAAAAACTGCACTAAAGAACGGAGAATAGTGTATACTAAAAGATGCAGAATGTTACAACCATTTTATGATTATGCCAAATATCATAGCGTGACACATTTTTTAATGACACATGCAAATCACTTCAACCATTCCATGCTTATGGAAAATTTATATATAAAAAGACGCAACTTAACGCAACAGAGTTATAGTTATGCAATTTTAGTTTCGATTATTCAGTTTCAGAAATGCAAACACAAATCCTTTAAATGAAACATAAAGGGAAGCGTAAATATAGAGCAAGTACAAACTCCAAAAACACAAGCAAATCGATATTTGCAAAAAAAAGATGCATATTTTGCACTGGCGCTAGATAAGCCGTTGACACCACTCACTATACAACAATATAACAATCCATTTTACATATGAAAAAAAATCTGAGATGAATCATAATATTTCTAGAAATTAACAAATTTGATGATGACATCTGATGATTGTTCAAGGTTTACTAGGACATGAAATGAAAAGTCAGGCAGTGAAATCCTTGTCGTAATATTTGTCTTCCGGATAATACAAAGCAGTCACGCTATTGCCTCCAAATTTCCGGCCACTAAGTGCGAATTTCGCCTTCATACAACCAGTAGTATCGGAGTACTCCAAGAATACCTGTCATGGGTTTCATCAAGAATCTCCAGAATATGAAAACTGACATGGTAAAACGAACAATTGGCTTTACTCATGCCAACTTCATAATGTTTTTCCTATATCTAGCTTTAGGATCCCTGGAGCTTTGAGTGCAAATTATATGAAATTTTTAGCACTCAGTTTATGGAAAATATTGCCACTCAAATTACCAAAGCCGATACTTGGTGATTGTACTGAACACAGACCCTTTTAAATATGGTCTCTGTTGTTGTGGCAAAATGTTGATATGCACATCTGGGACTGGGTCTCATTGTGTTGTGGGGTCAAATAAAAAAAAAGGATTAGTTGAAGAAAAGTAAAAGAACAACACTATGCGCTATACAAAAACTTAAGATTCTCCAAACTACGAATATTTACTTGAACAAACTAGTTATATAGGGCTCATCCACTAGTCTTTATTTTGAGAGAGTGTGAGAGTGAAAACATTAGCATCCCATTCTCCAGTATCCTTTAACTAAGTTTTTTGTTAGTTAAATTGAAATCAGTATATTTCACTCAACAAGAAGGTACGAGAGGTTGTACCTTTCCAACACCGTTACTAGGAGTGGAATCTGGAACAGGACGAGGAATGACAACTGCAATCAACTCCCCTGAAATTTCAGAAGACGGCATTTCCACATTATCACAGGTAGAACGTCAAATGTAGAATGAGGACCACAAGGGCAATATAACTATATAACATAGCAGATTTAGATGTATATAAGTCAATATTTCTATACACAGAGATGCATATCTTGGACACAGAAAGTTCCAGGGTGGTACTATAACAACCAATCCCCATGATATCAGTGTTCCATTTCCTATTTTCTTAGAAAAATTCTGGTAAACAATGTATAGGTCATAATCTCAATAAAACTAAACATTGCAGAATATATATATACAGGGAGATGATCAAAACAAGTATTTGTTTAAATCCAGAGATGATCAAAACAAGTATGCATTTAAATCCAGAAATGCATCTCGAATCTTAGTCATAGGATTAGATGATCCAATGGTCAACAATTAACCAAAAACACGGAGGGTCATAATTAAGCAGTTTTAGGTCATATTATAAAATTCGAGTTTGATGTCATGTTAAGATCATTTTAGGTCATACTTTGTTAGAATGACCTAAAAATAAAGTAACAATGACCTAAAAATGCCCTACGCATGATATTGTTTTGCATTTTTGTATTTAAATCTAGTTTTGCCTAGATCAAAACCCAAAAACTAGTCGTATTCATTAACCTTACAGGTGATGGAAACTGCATGGATTTATAAATTGTTTCATTTAGTCTTTCAAAATCACTTAATTGTACTAGCAAGTAGCAACATATCTCCATGATCTTATAGAGTTCCACTAACTGATACTGAAGTTAAACAACAATTCTACATTTACAGTAGTCTTCTAGGGGGCATAAAAGGCTCCATCTTTTCATAAGTGAAATAAACTAACAGAGAAAGAAATAACATGATATAGCTGAGAATTATATTGTATATACCAAATTTCTGGCATTCGTCTCTCATATCTTCAAGAATTTCTTCATACTCTCCATCATCCATCAATTCATCAGTAGTAACAACCTCGATTATTCCAAAAAGAGTTAGACCTAACAGCTTCAAACAAATGGCAAAAAGAGGAGCAAGAAAGAAATACCTCAGTCAAGCACAAAACTTTTGTTGGAATTTCCACACTTGTAGGGGGCTGTCCACTGGGAATATTTAAAGCTCCAGCTTCAGCTGCTGAAACCATTTTCTTGAATCCAAAGCATCAATTTGTCAAACATCCAAAGTAACCTCAAAATGGGACTAATTTAACATTATGAATGAATCAGAAGTAGTTAGACTTTAATAGACCTCAACCTGCACTGCTATATGTTGCTGTGCCTGAGCTATTACATACTCCTGTTCTGGTTTTAACTGCCCACTGCAGATTATGGCAATGGATTAAGTCAGAGAGTCTTGCCTTAAACATCATCATGAGAGAGAAGCTAGATATTACATTCACCGTTAATGATATGCTCTATCATAAAACCATATGAATTGATTATATAAAGGATCTTCTAATGTTAATTTTTGTTTGTTTTCATCTCTCCCCACTCCCCCATCATGCAAACATGATCCAACATAAACTATTCCCAGTTCCGACAACAGATATTGATAAGTGTTGCAAACAAAAACTAGTACACTTTTCGCTTCCAGCACCAGCCAAATGAAGAGAAGTTCAATGTAGTATGAAAAAGTCAAAATCCAGAAAACAAGCACATGATCACAAACTATAATAAATGGAAACAACACAAAACACAACAGGAGTAATGGGATGGAGCAAAGTAGCCACTGATGGTAATTATAAAAAAGGGGGCATGTATCCCAAGAAAATTCACCTAACAGTGGCACGTCTAACTGTAAGTGTTTTATCACCCACTTTTAGACCATTCAAAGCAGCACAAGCAACATCTGTGACAGATGGATCCTAAATCGAACAAAGGCAACAGTTAGATAATCAACCAGCAAATACTAGCAATTATTCACATAAAATTTAATAATATTGAATGTCATATGAGTTGCAGATTCAAAGTATGTACAGTTACATAAACAAGAAACTGGACATATAATAAAATAAGTATGACAAGGACAAGCACAATCGAGAAAATGCAAATGCAATTCCCATATAATAAGTCCACAACAAAATTCAACTTCAAAAGCTAAATAGGCTTTCTAGAAACAGCTGGGTACACCTGGTAGAAGCAGAAACCATATCCTTTAGAATTTCCAGTATCTCTATCTTTGACAAGATCAAATCCACGCAGAGGTCTGCAGTTGATATATTAGAAAGCTGTGAATAAGATGATAAATAGAAAAATAACCTGTTCACTAAATCAAACAGGTCAATCATTCATTGTTGTCATTCAAACAAACAAATTCTGGAGTAACATACCCAAAACTCTCTAACAACTCTTTCATTTGAGCTTCTGAGAAATAGTATGGCACCCCGCCGATAAATATGCGATCAGCTCCATCAGATTCACCATGCATGCTATCAATAAAACAATAGTGAGAAGAAATAATTACGAAATAATTATTAAGGATTGTCAACGATGAGTAACAAACTAAGATGGACAGAACAAGACTATCGAAGTAACAAACAATTGTTTAACAAGTAAAATTCCTTCTAAGCAGAATCTAAATCCAGAAGCTTCCCTTCATCCGTATAAATTAGCGTACAACAAAGGTTAAGAGTGCAATTAGCTAGCACTATAGTGCATTGCTCCACACAACTATGACCAGTAATATGGCTGGAGCACACTGCTACAAAGAGGCTGGTTCGTAGTTAAAATAGAAGCCTTCATTTTAATTTTCATATATAATCTGCCAGTATCCAGGTTAGCTCAGCAGTCAGCATCAACTCAACAGAGTTAATAAGCTGCAAACACACACACAATGAACTGCTAAGTGGAAAAAGAATGAAAAAGAGACAGGTATCCACTCACCCAGGTGTCAGTCCAGCTGCAGCTAAATTGAGATAAGGACCAGGTTGACTAGGACCAAGTGGTGCTGCAAGAGATGGATTGTAATCTGTAGGTCTGCGAACTCTCACAGAAACACCCTAGTTCCAAGCAAGGGGAACAGTGAGAGAGAAATAGCTGGAACAGAGATCCACTGAAGTAATATATTAAGATTAGGAAGTATAACTGTGACAGTTACAGGTCATATCAGACAATGCAAGACAAAAAATTGATCAACCACCAATTAGGTAGAAAAAACTAACTGGTGTAAATCTTGACCTGCTGGGAAAGTAGTGGGAAGCATTTTTTACACTCTTTTTACATGTAAACTCGTGAAAAGTTCTGCAAGTTTTAGGTGCAAGCGCTGAAGCGCGTATTTCAATTATTGGCTAGCACAAAATTACTAACTTTTACATTCACATTCAGAGCATATGTCAATTAAGTGAGAGGGGAGGAATAGGCAGAGAAATTTCTTGCTAGCTGAGAACAAAATTGAGAATCAAGCTCATGTCTAGCTTCATTATTATGATGGTTGATTGTAAGAAAGTGCAGGGGACAGCAGCATTCAAGCGCCTCAAAATTTCTATCCGTTCTTAAAGACATAAAAGTGAAAAAAACTCATTATGTTTCACTGAGAAAGTTATACAATTGAGTTTTAGAATTGTAGAAGTGATAAAAAGCAATTGAAAACAACATGAGAGAGGAAAGTTCAGCATACCTCGAAAATAATTCCATCAAGTGCCATTGCATTACTGGCCTCTTCTACAGTTCTCATCTCCACAAATGCAAATTTCTTTTCGTGATTAATGTAAACATTGACAACCGCATCACCTTAAATTCACAATCATGCTTAGTGTAATAGGATGAAAAGCTTAAAATGTATGACATTATGTCTTAAACTTCAAAAGACCACAGACCAGGACCGGCAATGTTTCCCCCGATTGCATTCATAACATGGCTGAAAAATGTTGAGATAGTCTGCACAAAGTGAAGTAAATCAGTAACAAACTCAACTGAAGGGGCACAAAATGATGTACACTAGCACGTGTTGAACAAGCAAAGTGAGAGCAACTAACACCAAAATAATAATGGGGCACTTTTCTAGATTTTGTAGAATGTCCATCATAGTATACAGTATACTATTAGAAGAAACATAAAGGAGAAATAAAAAAGCAATATAATTTTCCAAAATATGCAGCGGTATGGAACACGTGTACCTGCTCATTAGACAAAGGTGGAAGGCCACCAACATACACTCTACGTGCATGCCTTGTAGCCTACAATACGTGAAATGCCATAAAAAAAGTTAGAAGTGTCTAGAGGACATGACAATGCGAGAATATATCAAGCACCACCAAGTTACCTGCTGAGTCATAACTTGAATTGGGAACAATCCTAACTGATTAACCAAACAAAACATAGAAATGTTCAACACTTGATATAAACATTAGCAGAAGTATTATGATACCAATCACCACCATCCAATGATCCAACATACCTGAGATGAATCAGAACTAAGCATGTTTGGCAACATTCCAGGAATCGCTTGAGAAGCCATGGACACTCCAGCAACATGCTCTGTATTGTTAAAGATAATCAGTGGTGGATCCAGACATTGATGGTAGGGTGGGCATAATATATAATTTTTTCAACAAAATATGTATCATATATAGTAAGAAAAGTGATCAATGCTCTTGAGTCTTGAAAGAAGAACATGGTGTGATCTCATTTCAAAGCAATATAATCTATATAAGTTGTTCTTATTTGATGTTAAAACAGTTATGTTTTAAAAGAAATCATCTCATGCATTAGTATAGCGTTACTTTGCATGTTCCATTGCTACAACATGCGTGTTCAATTATTTCCATAGAAATGGAGAATTAGTTAGCATAATGTAAAACAATTATGCTTGAAATTTTCCTTATGCTACAAAATATGAGCAATTTAACTAATATTAGGAAATTACAGCTAGCAACATGCTCTCTCAACTTGATTGTACTCTAATTAATGAATGAAGAAAGAACAGCAGTGCCTAAATTGGAGCAGACAGAAGTCAGCAGAGCTATTGTAATACACAGGGCACTGATTTTAGGTCAGAAAGGGAAAATAGGGGATTTTTTCTTGCCATTATAGATAAGGATGAGTGGAGAACTTTTGGTTGATTGAATATTGAGGGGAAAAAATATTCTGACTTTGGAGCAACAAATTACGTATTGTAATTGAAAAAAAGGAGGGGTGGGGGTGGGGGTGGGGGGTTTGGTTTGGAGGCAACTTGCACATGTCTCAAACCTACTACAGTGGACATGTATCTGTCCATGAAGATAATTGATAAATGATATCAACCACAATGACTATGCAAATATAAATATCTGCACACATTAAGTTTGGCCTTGTGCATCTTAGCCTGAAGATATACAAAGATGTTTTTATACAAAAAAGTTTTGCTGTCAATGTTGTACACAGAAATTTTTCAAATAATATAGTAATGTATTATTGTGATCAAATGTATTAGTTTTTATACTTTTTTGTTATTATGACTTTCGCTCTCTTTGAACCATGAATTATATTCAGTTCTCTACTTTAATTTGAAGGGTGGTAATATTTATCACAACATGCATGTGTATTGAATTGTTTTTTATTTCAAATTTACTGAATTTATATTTTTTGTTCTATACTCAAGTGTTGTTATGTACATCTATCAATATTATCAGTTTTATAGTAAAATTATTCATCATCTCAAATAATTAATTCATAAATGAAAATAAAAAAAACAAATAAATCTCCGTGCATCGCACGGGTGTAACACTGGTAGTGATTAAAAGATCAGTTTATCAAAAGTGGAGAGAAGCCTATTCTTACCCAGGGCTGTGTACCATTCAGATTCTATAATATGAAATAATTTTCACCACAGCATCTGCCGTACAGTTCAAGTCTACCAAATAACAACAGTTGCAGTTGAAGATGAAAAGACCCTGCTACTGGAGCATCGATTCCTTGGTGGCATATATTCTACATCCCTCACACCCATGAGAAGCATAGCGCAATTTTTCCTTCTTAACGTAATGGTGACAATTCATAAACAAGAAACCACACACAACAGCCAACAACATAATGAAGGTTTTAGTACATACTCAAGGATCAGTGAAATAAATGGAAAACTAGAATACATGCATTCCACAAATAAAAAAAAACATAAACAATTCAAACCAAGACTGGTATTAGCAAGGCATTAGAGAACATGTATACAGGCTAACCTGAAGGACTCGGCAAAGCACCATTAGCAGGAGGAGCCACATCAAAGCCACTTGTTCGCTTGCTGTTAGATAAAATAAAATTGATGAATTGCTTGAAATATTACATAGATGAACACGAGAATGTTAATTTTTCAGCATGATTTTGGGGGTTAAACATCACTATATCCATCAAATATTGAAGCAAAGAGAATGTTATTTCTAGGTTAAGGATGATAGTGGTAGGTCAGAGGCCAATGTGAAGAATATCAACAGTCCAGCTGATAAAGTAAAGCTAAGGGACGGGAAAATATAACAGTATTAACAGGACTATAAAAACTATGCGGAGAACCATGGCACGTATTTGACGGGAGCATTATCGTTTTCATGTCCACATGGCAAACACAACATGGACAAACTACAGCCCGGTAGGCAAAACATAAACATCACAGAATAGAATATGGGGTGAATCTAGAACTTCAAGATTTACGGAAAAAAACCAGTAGAATATTTAAAACATAGCTTACCTGTGAGATTTATCATCTGATTGGTTGGGTGACCTCTGCCTTTGTTGTTTTTCTCCATCCCCACCATGCTTATAGTATCTGTGCATTCATACAACATAGCATAAGAACATGATAATCAATTGCTGAAAAGAGAAAAAGTCAAGATTGACTAGTGGAGTATCCTGTTTACTGATGTTGCTACAAATATAACACTAAGTTCCAAACGAAAGCTAATCCCATCACTACCAGGACCTGCTAGATTCCTTGTGTCGCCTATCTCCATAATCCTCATTTCTACTTCTTCCCCCATAAGATCTCGCAGATCTCTGCCCATCTTCCTTATGGTACCGATGTCTCGACTCCCCATCCTGATTCCAGTCTGTTCTCTTGAATTCCTTGTCGTCTGAACAATGATCTTTGTGCTACAAGACAGAAATTTTGAGTTGCTTACTTGATACAGCATACATATATTACTAAATCCTCATGGAGAATGGAACATTAAAGGAGGCATATATATGCATAGTTGTATGAAGTAGATAACCAGACGAGACCAATCATCATCACCAACCATCAGAAAGATAAGAACCACCATAGATATGAAATCTTGTTTTAATTTCAAACATCCAACACCAACTAATGAAGCTACACTTGTCCATAATATCAATATGAAAAAAAAGTGTTGTCTATATCACAAGTGCATAAACGATGTTTTGAGCTCAATCTCCTCATATTTTGTAAAAACCACTAAATTGTATATTATCATTCATTTGTATCTGCCAAAATTGTTCTTTTCCAGCTACATCAAGATGATTTCACTTCGCAATTATGGAGCTGAAATGAATAGATATCGACAGAAATCATTTTTGGGCGGCTTTTCTAACAAACTAAGCACTAACGGAGAACACCACTTTCTAAAACGAAAACATTGACACTTTGACAGACGTCGAACTAACCTAAATTTAATATTTCCGAAAACAAATTACATACTCTTCTAGCTCATACAATACAGAGCAATTGCGGGTGATAGTATAGTACAAAATTCATATAAATAAATATGCACCAGTTTCTGGCGATGTAAAATCAAAACTAAATGGTGTAACAAAGTAGTACACCTTGTGATGATGGGAACGCCGATCTCTCGACGAATCATCATAAGGCAACGATCTCCTGCGATCGTCTTCTCTACTGTGACGAGGCATCTCTGAACCCTAATTCCCGATTCTAATTGAAAAAATCGAATATACACTCGAAATTTATCGCGTGTTCTAATTAATAAACTACTTCCTTGTAACTCTACGGATAAGTGGATTGGAAAATATAATGTCCCACAAATCTTATACTAAAATACTATACTATTATTAATTATTAATATTGTTGTTGATTTGTTGTTATTATTTTACAGATCCTAATTAAGTAGTCTCCACACATCTGGATTTAAGGATTTGCTCGGTTTGCATGGCGTAGAGCCAATATACTCTATATCACACATACGTTTGCTGTTTGCAAATTCTCATCTCATGTTGTAGATTTCAATTTTTGATGGGTAATCAACCGGCTAAGTATGCACTAATTAATTCATTTGATTATAGAAGTTCGGATCCAGTTGTATGCTATGTAGTGACTTATTTCCTCTCACATCACTCTCTCTTCTCTTACTTCTCTTACTGGAATATATGTAAACATCAAATAAATATTATGACTACAAGTTACTAGGATAATTAGATTTTTTACCTTAATTTCTAATCTGGTACTTCCAGTTGGTGATTTTCCCCCAAACAATCAAATTTAATGGTCTCGGGATTTTGTTTTTAAGTTTAGACCTATAAAAAATGCAAACCTTATTTTTTAGCGACTAATGAAAAGTTGTAATAAAGCACCACTTTTGTGAATGTACACCATGTACCAAAGAAACGCCTCACCCTCAATGATGAAGTATTGTAGATATAAATAAAGAAAATATACTATACAATGATATGAATCCTCCACGTGCCCTCTCCTTCTCTCATAGTTTTGTCTGCAATTGCACCGAAGAAGTGAGAAGGGAACTCTTAACACAAAATTCTATCAAATTTATGCACACCGATTTACTATTTCCTCAATCAAACTTTCTAGAGCTACGACCGATAAATACTCTTCTGCATTTCTTTCGACTTTCATTTCTAATTTTGTGGAATTTTGAGTGGCGATCATCGATACTGATATTGTATCCGTGAGGCGGAGAAATTGTTCGGATTGGAGATGATGCATGTGAGCGGCGGAGCTTCAGTGCGTCGGCGCTCGTTTAGGGATTCGATCAAACTGCTCGAAGCTGATATCCAGCATGCTAATACTCTGTCAGTTGTTCCTTTTTCCTAAATTTTATCGCGTGATTTTTGGTCATTGATTTTTAGTTTTTCGACCGCTCTATTTAGTTTCATGTATAATTTTTGCTTATCGTATGCATTTACTTGCTTTAGTTATTTGAGGTATTTGTGATTTTTATGATAGCATTTGGAGTGATATGGAATATTGTTGTTTATGCCTTCACTCTGTTTTGAATTAGTGAATATTGACTGGTTTTCAGCGTATATCGTGTGTAATGCGTTAGAACAGCTAAGATTGAGAATATTTCAAAATCTAAACACATTATGTGATAGTAACTGCTGGGGTTTGTAGTTACTCATTGGCCTTTTTATGTTGATAGGGGTGATTTTTGGTGCTTATTGTTATAGAAACTCTTGTTTTGCCTACTGAGTTAGATATTCTCTGTGATTTAAGTGGCTGAGCATTTGCTGTGTCATTTCAGGTTTAAACAAGATTATTTTATAGTTATTCCTTGGAACGTCTGTAGACTCTCCGTTTGAACGTCTCTGCACGGATATACAACAAAAGCTTGTCTCTAGCTTTTGAATTGTCCGTAATATTAAATTAATCTATTTATGGAGTGCTTATGAAATTATTAGGTGAATAATTTGTTAGATTAAAGAGCTGGATCCGTAATCAAGATCCTTCTAAAGGGGCTCTTGGGGCCATTAATGGTGTGGTTAAGAGTTGAAGTACTTCGATATATTTACAAGGAATTTGATTATTTTCCAACTGTGATTCCAGAGCATCGGATTTTCCACGCGAGTATGATGGTGCATGCTTGCAGATGAGGATGTCGTACAGCCCTGCAGCGCATTTCTTCCTTTTTCTAGTACAATGGAGTGACTGTCGTCTTGCTGGCGCACTTGGACTGTTGAGAATCCTGATTTACAAGGTCAGTTATTGTGATTCCTGTAATGATCATTACATGAATGGAAGTCAATGCTCAGTGCTTCTTCTGCTTGATGCACATCATCCCCGATTATTTCGCCCAGTTGGTGATGAAATCATGGTATATAGGTGTATGTTGATGGCGCCACCACTATGTCTACCCACGAGAGAAAAGCTAGCATTAGGGAATTCTATGGTAAGCTCCATGGTCTGATACTGATTACAGTTCTTACCTATGAGACTTGTAGTTGATGGTGGTATCTTGTATCCAGCTGTTATTTATCCCTCTTTACTTCAACTTCAGAGCGGTGTTACTGATTCAGAAGATGAGAGGCGGAAACCTGTATGGATGGAGAGATACAGGAGACGAGATGAGGAAAAGCATGAGCATTGCTCAGAAGTAAATCTTCAAGGGGAAGAAGAATGTGGAATTTGCATGGAGATGAGAAGTAAAGTACTGTTGCCAAACTGTAACCATGAGATGTGCCTCAAGTGCTACAGAGAATGGTTCTCTCTCTCCCTCTCTCTCTCTCTCTCTCTCTCTCTCTCTCTCATGTATCTAGATGTTGATATATTGCTACAGTGTTTGCCTTTGATTATAGATCTGTAAGACAATACTATGTTTCTTTCCACCATCTATTGAGAATTTCACGTTCTGCTCGGTTTCTAAACAACTAGCACTGTTTTTGGTTACCATTTCTTGTTGTGTGCCTTCCGATCTCTCCAGACCTTGATGCACTTTTTAGCAGTTGTGTCATACTATCTAACACACGATAAAGGAAATGAAAATTAGGATATATAGCGTCTCGTCTAAATGCTGAAGGGTGCAGTACCGTTGGTCCTTTCGCGAGACAAAGGTTGTTGTAAGCTAATTGGTACACCACTACTGCTTTATAGAGTATATTTCTTGATTTTCACTCATGTGGGATTTAAACATTACTGTTTAACATCAGATTCTGATTTCAAAAGATTCTTGTATGCTAGTTTGAAAATGGTTTTTATTGCAGGCGTTCAAGATCACAGTCATGCCCATTTTGCCGTGATAGCCTAAAGAGGGTAAACTCGGGTGATCTGTGGATCTTTCTGAATGGCAGGGATGTAATAGACATGTCAGCTATTACAAGTGAGAATTTACAGAGGTTGTTCACTTATGTAGATAAATTGCCTCTGATCATCCCTGATACCCTATTCAATGCATACAACAAACATATAAGGTGATTAATTGGCTTGCTATTTGAGGCTGGATACAGTTCAAGTATTCTGATGCTTAACTATTGTCTGCAACAATTGCTCATGTATACAGCTCGATTTGGAAGCTTAAGTGGTTCATCCTACTACTGGTAATGGACCCAACCTTGCTTTATGTGAGAATTGGA
Organism: Salvia splendens; assembly: GCF_004379255.2. Lineage (NCBI taxonomy): Eukaryota > Viridiplantae > Streptophyta > Magnoliopsida > Lamiales > Lamiaceae > Salvia > Salvia splendens. Next base: position 8,878,700 of record NC_056037.1, read on the forward strand.
GAATGACAATGTAAATGATTGTATCCGTTTCATGTATAAATAACTAGTGAATGCATCTAGGTAGGACTTTATGAATGCACTATAGGTAGGACTCGTGTTACTCGTATTAGTCCACGACTCTTCTTATTCTTGTCTACTTATGTTTGCCAAAATAAATAAGCGTTTTAGGTAATCTTGGTTGACAGATGTGTGTCATTGCAGTTCGATTCGTGTATCGAAGCATTTGCACATTCTGATTGTGTGGTTTTGCAGTTATACTTCTGAGGTGCATAGTTGTTTCTTTCACAGTTATTGTCTGTAATTTCTTTTTTGTTTTGTTACCTTCTTTTCTATCTAATTATTCTTGTTTGTGGGAGTTCACAACTGGCCTTTTCCCCACTTATAAGAAATGTTATATTTTGGTTTAGGCTACTTACATTTTATGACTTGCTTTTTTCGGTCGAATTGCAAAAATGACCAAGCTTAAAGATATGCCTGATAACAATAAGTAATGGCCAGCCTTAAGCAGGGTTGCATAACAATTGTTGTTACTGGGTTTGCAATGAAACATGAAGGCCTAAAGCAATATCCTGAGACATGACTGAATAAAGAGTTAACGCTGTAAGGTCGATGCAACATCATAAAATATGAAACACTATTCTTTTAAATATTTTTTGTTGTGAGTTAAATATTTTATCAGAAGATGGAATGCTATACTAGTTTAGGTAGAGAAAAAACAATAATTTTAAAAATGTAGTAGTGTAATACAAATATACAATGTTGGACTCGTTCACGGTTTTGGGCTTAACAGAGTTTCCGGCCCATGCACACACATCGTTCGTTCATGCTTGAACTGATTGTCCAAATGTTTTTCTTAAAACTACTACTCTATATAGTACTCCATATTTTAGCATTAATCTCTTAAATTCAGTGTCGGTTCAGCTATATTTTAACATGTATTTTTTGATAATTCAGGGTTATACTTTGACATCATGTATATTGTTTGTAAGTATGAAGTTATCTCAATGTATTACGTAATTGCGTATAGGAGTAAAAGACGCTTCTGTTTGTGAAGTATACACATGTTGGTTAATTCTTAAACCACTTCCCAAAGTTTACACGTACGTAATTATTAAATCGAACATGAAGTCAAAGTAGGTAATCCATAATAGTCAATGAGACTAAAACCTGCCTTTAGCAAAGAATTAAATAATTAATTAATTAAATGCAAAATTGAAATACTTTTTAAGTTCCAAATCTTGATTTTTTTCGACAAAAAATTCGGTGCACTATATTTACACTCATACAAAAATTATTTCATATGCCATTACCATAAAAATAGTGCAAATGGTTGCAAATCATGACATGGGACCATTTTTGTCGCGGGTTACACGCTCTTTTTTAATGAATTTATGGTGTGTTTAATAATAGTTCACTAATTTTTTTTATTATGAATTAAGTGCTGAAACAAAGTGTATTCAGTTGTAGTCTGTAATCAAATTTGATGATAATTCAGTTATTGAAAGAGTGGCCGTTGCCGTGCAAAATCAGAATGATTTTAATTACGCGTGGACGTGGAGAGAGAAGAAAATTTATGTAAATAACAAGAAAAAAGTGCATATTATAAACTTTAAAGATAGGGAGAGTGAACATCATTATCAACCATTCAACGGTTGATTCCATGATTTTTTAGAAAATGCATTCAATATTTTTTATTATTATTTATTTAATTAAAGATATTGCCCTAAAAACGCGGTATCATTCTTTTTTATCCCGTTTGTTTTGCTTTTGCCACTTGCCACTGCCACCACCGTCCTCGAATCCAAATTTCAGCGTATGGCAGTTACAAATTTGAAACGGTGATAACTAACGGACTGTGGACCCCACTGCTCTAATCCAAATGAAGTGGGTCCCACTCATTAACTGCCTAAATTTTCGTTAGATTTCCACAGACGAACATGTCTTGATCTAATTCTTCTAGAGTAAGTTAAAGGCTTAGAATATCTTTGTCATAATAAGGTTAAATTTCTTACTAAGATTCTATTGCAAGTTGCAGACATAATGAGTTCTCACTTATCAGTCTATCACGTGTGATGAATTTTTTAATTTGATTTGTTCGATAACCGTCTGTTTAACTTTAAAATCGATTTTTTAAGAAGTTTGGAACGTATTTGATAGCATAGTCTCTCGATAAATATATACCTATGAATTTTGCTAAAAAAAAAGGAGTGCATCACCTAGTCAAATTTTGAATACAATATGCATTTACACGATATATTCTCTATCATGCATGGTTTGTTTGACAACACCTAATCAAATTGTATTTTTTTTACATTAGAAATGTTAGTATTGTTTGTCTGGATACTTGATATTAATATAGAAAATAAAGTAATCAAAACATTCATCACACATTACTCAAAGTTAAGAAAATGAAATGCATATAATTAGTGGGAGTTGAAAAGGTTCAAAACTTTAAGCTAAAACAGTACTAGCTGCCCATCGTAATAAGGTCAATATTGACTAATTAGAACTACCTTCGTCTCTGAAAAATAGAAAATTTTAAAATGACATGAATTTTAATGAACTGTGAAATATACATTATTACGGAGTTTAAATGGCATATGTCATATGTACTTATAAATTGATGTGTAAGAGTAATATGTGGTTTAAAAATTTCCTCCAAATAGAAATTTTAGAAAATTTATACTATGTATATATTTTTAGTGGGAGTAGTAATTTTTATTTTCAAGGAACCAAAATAGTAAATTATATTGGCTTATTCAATTCATTCTAAGATATATTTAAACCCCATGATATAATTAATAGGGTGGGGAAAAATACCGAAATACCGCACTTACCGTACCGAAAAAATATCGAAAATACGATTTTCGTTATACCGCTATCTTCGGTACGGTATGATACCGTATCGAAAGATTTCGGTATGGTACGATATAAATTTCCCTATACCACAGAATACCGTGATATACCGAACATACCGTAGATTCGGTATACCGCGGTATCCCGAAATCCTTGGTGCATACCGAAAAACGGTATATGTTGAAATATTATATAAATATTATATTATATTTATATATAAAATAGAATTAAAAGAAAAAATCTCCTAAAATCCAACTTTTAAATATTTTGTGTATAAAATATATTTTTTTAATAATGGTATCACGGTATACCGTAAAAATTGCGGTATATACTGCAATAACGGTAAGGTAACAGTATAAAAAAATAACCATGTCGAATTTTCGGTATATGGGATTGTGATACACCGAAAATTCGGCATGGTATCGGTATGATATTTTGTCATACCCCAGTTTTCGGTACGGTACGCGGTATGATATTCTCGGTAAGGTATACCGTACCGATCCATCCTTAATAATCAATACTATTGTGAAACTAGACATACTAAACGATTTTTATTTTTATTATTTTTTCAAAATTAAAAAGCAGAATGGAATTTAATTGTTGAGCTGTTTGAATTCTACATAGCTTGTAAAAGTTAACCAAACAGAAACTTCCAGTTAATTTGACTAAAGAGTAGGTGCCCACTTTTAGCGGTAATTCAGAGAAAAAAAGGATCAGATGAGATAATAATAACAAATGCTTAGAAAAATAAATAAATGTCGGCAAATTATCTATAGCTACCCTTATCAAATATGTGGACCAGTAATCTTTGTCTAAGTGTGAACAAATTGAAAGCTCGAAAAATGAAACAAAGAAGTTAGAAGAAGCTTCAATATGAGACAAAGTGAAATACATTCGTTAGCTAGCTTGACTTGACCTTCATGTCATATCAGTGACGGATCCAGAACTTTTAATCTGGGGTACGAATTGTGCAACAAATAATTACAATATAGTATGCAAGGAGTATTAAAAATAATATAAAAATAGTAGCATAACAAAACAAATAATTTGTATTTGTAAAAAAAACTCAAGACAAAATAAGAAAAATAGCAAACTAGTAGTAGTATTTAATTTTGAACTTTAAAATTCGTACCTTAGCATTAAAAATATAACTGAATCAAAAAATATAAATATACCTAATCTTTGAAAGAAACTCGTGGTACTTACTATTAAGAATATAATTGAAATAAAAAAAATACATGCAACACATACCTAATCTTTGAAATATAAAATAGACTAACTGAATTTTCAAATTTTATATCATATCACGAATATATTTCAGATTATACTTAGTAAAAATGCAATAAAAAAAATACAGATATAAAAATAAAATGCAATAGATCATTTATAAATATTCTAGGCTAATTGAATTTTAAATTTATAACACATTAAAAATATAATTCAAATTAAAGTAAAAAACTATCGAGATAGAAGTAAAATCAAATAAGATCATTGAGACAAAACAAAATAATTGAACTTGATACGTCTAATACTAGTAAGAGGAAAAGCAGAGCAATAATTACGCATCAAGGGGATTCGAACCTTGGCCAAAGGGTAGGAAAAGTTAGTTCTTAACCACCCGACCAACAAAAGTTTTTAGGAAATTCTACTACAATAATACATTAAGAGGGAAATATTTGGGGGTACAGTGGTGCCCCCTGTTCCCATGTGGCTCCGCCACTGCTCTTCTCACTTCTTCTATTTACTACACATAAAAATATTTTTATTTTTAAACTGTTCGTTAAAAATGAATTGTTTCTAAAAATTTAAAAATGAAAACAACACTCTTTCTACTTTTTATCTCTCTTACTCTACTCTCTCTTCATTAATTTACAAAACAGCTTTACATAAAATTCCATGTCGAAATCCAAATGTTTCATATTTAATGGAAGGAGCACATAGTGTGTCAATTATTTTTAAATACTAAAATAAACATAAATTAATTAAATTTATTCATTGACATAGTTATACTCCCTCTTTTCCATAATAGATGACATAGTTGGAGAATGACACGGGATTTTAGGAGATATTGTTTTGTGTGATAGGTGAAAATAGAAAATAATATATTTATATTGATGTGAGAGGAAACTTTTTCTAAAAAAATAAATGTGACATCTTTTGTGGGACAAACTAAAAGGAAAGTGTGACATCTATTATGGGACAGAGGGAATACATTTTAATAATGATAAATTAAGACTAGAAACTTATAAATTTAATTAATTTTATATTCATTTTAGTATTTAAATCAAAAAAAATGCAAAAGTTTTTTTTAAATGTCATGCTATATAAATAAAAGAAATAAGAAGAGTGAATTAAATATAAGACGTGTGTGTAGTAGTGTGCGGTGTGCCTAGCTTTTTTCCCCTTTCTTTTCACATTCCTGTTTATTTATAATGAGTATATTTAATTATCGTTTCCTCGAAGTTTGAACCAATTATAATATTTACATTAGCATATATCAAAAGATTTGTAAGAAAGAGTTTTTTAAGAAATTTATTTGCATATTGGAATGTGCTCTAGTAGTTGAAGGAATGGAAAGAAAAGAATTTTAAAAAAAGGAGATGGATGCTAAACAAAACGGCGTCGTTTCTAACCACAGCCGAGGATCCGGATCCTTACTTTATGTAAGTCGGTGGTCACTGCCAATCAACCTCCATCATCAATCTAACATAAGTCAAATCCAGAAAAAGGAAAAGGCACAAAATGAATTAAAAATCAACCTAAATCTTAGAGCACTAATTAGATCATATAATAATAGGTGGGTTACGTGGTTACGCCAAATTTCAAATAAACCCATTTCATTTAAGTGCTATGGTCCCAAATATTATTTCAACCAGCTTTGTAACGCCACAAAATATATGACGGCTCCATTTCCAAGATTCTATCCTGGATTGGATATACCAATATTTCCTTTTTCAAGCTAAAAGTAGTAGTATAATTTAAATTTTCTCTCTTAATTCTTTGCATCTCCGCTGCCAGGAGTAACTTTTATACGACTAATTGCGTTAAAATTTACAGTTATCTACTAATGCTTCATATATTCGAATATATTTTTGGAAAATTTAATCATTTACTGTAAAAAAAATAAAAATAAATAATAATAATAATAATAATAGTAATAGTAATAAATTAACACTAATAACCATATTATATACTCCCCTCCGTCCACGAAAAAAATACCACATTTGTCATTTTTAGTTGTCTACAAAAATAGACCAAGTTTGAAGGACCTCACATTTGCTACGTAACACAATTAAACACTACTAATAATATGGACCTCACATTCCACTAACACACTTCTCTCTTACTTTTTTCCATTTCTCTTACTTTACCAATTTCACATTAAAACCCGTGTTATTCGCAATGTGGTCTATTTTTCGTGGACGGTGGAGTATATCACAGTAAAAATATTAATGATAATATATATAAAAGCAATAATAATAGTTACAATAAATGAATAGCAATACTGAAAAAAATACTAGTATTATAACAAAATCATTATTACTATTAAATAATACTATAGCATATTGTCTAAGTACAAATAATAATAGTAATGTATACTAAATAAATTAATAGTAATAGTACTAATAAACAATAATATAATATATGAAATAATGCTGTCTATAGTTTATCGAAGATGGTGTACCTTATAAACTTTAGCTGGCCATGTTTTGATTGAATTACAAGATCGACATGGCGAACTATAATTACAAGACCATGGCGCAATTGCAAAACAATTTCAAAGTGTAATGAACTAGTGATTATTAATTAGAGGATATAGCGATATCTTTTGAGATTATTAAATTTACTTACTTATCAGTAAAATAAACTTATGTGATGATTACAAAAATACCCATTTTACTGAGATAATAAGGGTATATTCAGTTCAAAAAAAAATTTATATATCATGAATGAATAACTCCATTTAGTTTGCAAGATTATATATCATGACAACTACAATTACAAAATATTGTAATCTAGCAATCTATCTATTTTCTATTAGTACATATTACAGTACAAATGCAATAATACATCTTCTGTGTGCATTTTGTGTTAACTTTTCCAAAACAACTATTGTCACGTTAAAATTAGATGACATGCTAAACATATGAATTGATCAACTGCACAGCATAATCAATAAATCGAAACAACTGAAAAACAAAAAATCTTACATCTCTTTCTCCATGTGAACACGTATGCAGACATGCACAACTCCATGTTAACAAAAATCCTACCATATTCATTAATTACCCCTGCATTATGCATGTTCTTCGGTTTTATAAAACTTAACATTGCATATCTGGTGTTGTGTAATTGATTGAATATGTCAGATACATACCAAGCACGACTTATCAAATAAAAATAACTACTCATAAATATTTTACACTACAAATCTAAATCACTCAACCGTTAGTGGCCTATCAATTTTGTGATTTTGATTGATCAAGCATACTATCAAAGTAAAACTAACTACGGATAATATTCAACTATACAAATCTCAATCACTTAGCCAATAGTGACCCATGCATATCGATTTTGTGATTTTGATATACTTACTTGTCAGATAAACGAAATTATAGATTATCAAATTAAAACCAACTACTCATAATATGTAACACTATAAATCTAAATCACAATATTAACTACCCAGTCAATTTTGCAAGGAATTAATTTTACTATATTTTCAAGATTTATATAGATCTTCTCAGTCACCCACCCAATGTATATGTTGTCTCTGTGTTTCTTTAGTACACGAGCACTTACCATTGACGTCACACTTCATATTTCTTCAATAGAACACATCACACATTGTTGAACTTCAGTTAGATACACTATTTAATGATTTTGGTACTATTATTATTTTCTCTAAAATATGTTATGTAATACTTGTACGTCAAAAAATTGTGCACATTCTCAAACCTAGCTAAAATTGAACTACAAATCTAGCTACTGTACTATTTTAATTTGGCTTAATATACAGGATGTTGAAGTAATTTAATTTGATAAAGGTGATATTACTCTCTGATCCTAGAACAATATCCAAAGTCAGTCGTTAACCATAATTCCCACCAAATCCACTCAGTACGTGTGAAAATGTGTCAACCTATATTTATTTTCATTTTGGTTTTGATTTTGATTTTTTTAGATATTTATCCTATGTTAATTTAGGTCAGCAAAAACATGACGTGTGCTGATATTCAATTCTCACAGTCTACCACTATTAACGCTCTCCCAATATTAACACTATTGACCAATTAGCAATAGGCCCATTTTAGGCCCGTAACCAAATTGCCCATTTAGAAAAACGGCCCAAATACACTGCCTATATATCTCCCTTCTGCGCCTAACTTCAACCAACCTATATTCACTATTCAGTACATTCCCACACAAATTCAAAACACATCACATTCACATATACTAGTATAGTACTTGCTTGAATAGAATAGAAGAAATTTATATTCAAATGAAATTCAAAATTATCATGATTTTGGCGGTTTTAGCTTCAGCTGGCGCTATAATTTCCTTAGTGAATGTAATTCCGGCGATATGGTCGTTGGTTCTGCCATGGCTGCGGCCGCCGTATTTGCATATCCTAATCAACGGCATCATCATCGCCATCGCTGCCGCGTCTCGACTCTACCGGAGCCAGCCGCCGTCGGCGAGTCGATCGCAGCACCTGATTTCTGTCAAAACTCCTCCGCCGGCGTATTATGCGGATTACTCACCTCCGCCGGAGGTCAGGGATGTGGCGGAGGTTCCGGAGGCGTACGAGAGAGAAGATACGGTTATGGACCTGAAACCGGTGATGGTGAATGGTTTGGAAGTCGGCGCCGATGCGGAAGAAGATGAAGGCGAGGACAACGCATTGGACGGCAGTACTTTGACGTACAATCACCCGTTGCCAGAGAGATTCTCGCCGGAATTTTTCTCGTCGATGGATCCCACAGGAAACGTTCCTGAGAGTAAGTTGATTTTCATTTTCTGTTTTTTAAAATACTTTTTATTATTTTATTTTCTGAAAATTCCTTGAATCTAGATTTTAATATTTTATATTACCCCGAATATTATTAATTTGTTATCCGGAGTCAACGACGCCGTTTAGGTTCTTCCAAGTAATTACGCATGCAGCATAATACGAAATATTTCCACCGTATACGTGTTTTATCCGATAAGATATTATAAATACTATTACTTGAGGTTATAGAGTTATTAATACTACTATATTTGAATACAGTGTAACGATTGGTTTAATTTTATATAGTTCATAACTACGTGTTATTTCCATCTCAGGACCAAATGAAAATTTGAAGAATTGATCGTATATTGATTTTTCATCATCTCCGAAAATTTCGTATCTTAGTTGTCGAATACGGATTTTTTGAGCTAGAATTTCATCAATTTATCTCTGGTATTTAAATTACTTGGCGCGCCATTTTTCAACATTTATGCATAAACAAAAGAGTGTAATTTGCTTTACAAAAAAAAAAGTGATTTTTGCGGGGGTGATTGTGACAGGAGAGGAGGCGTCGTCACGCGCCGCTCACGACGAAGTTCGGGAAGACGGACCACGGCTGGCGCCTTATCGACGCACGTGGAAATCGAAGAGCTTCAGAGAGCGTGCGACTCACAACGAGTCGCCGCGGAGTCGGAGAAACTCGAACCGGCGAGTTGAGGAGTACCTGGACCGATCGTTGACGTGCAACTCACTATCGCCGCAGAATCAAATCGGAAACATTCCACCAAGTAAGTCTATTTCGCATCATATACTCATCGATGTCCTAATTAATGTTGATGTTGTTGAAGATTAATTATTGTTGTTATCCACTGCTAATTAAGAGATACGCCGACGCGTGACGCCATTCGATATGTTTATCTATGATAAAAAAAAAGTCGCTTTATTCTTTTCATACTATTAATTTGTTTTTTATCGATCACAACAAATAGTTACTGTCTTCTTACTTTACAATTAAATAACTTTGTGTATTTATATATTTCATCTCTTACCTAATAGTACAAGATTATGTCTCATATTGCCATTTTCCTACCATCTCTCTTACCTGTCTTGTTTCAAAGTTACATTAACTCATCCTCCATAAAATTGAAAGCTGTATATTTTACAAAATTTTAATTTAAAAATCTACACATTTCTTAAAATATGAGCCACATAAAAATAAGATGAATATTGGCAAACATAGAAAATAGTAGTAGTAGTAGTTATTTATCCAATACAAATAAATATTGTTATGTAATTGCGAGTTTGCAGAGTAGGACATGCTTTTTCGAGATCTTATTCCATTCAATTCAATTCAACTCAATTGGAATCTTATCTTTTAATCATAAAACTCCAATTCAATTCATGATCCAGCTTTAGGAAAATAAAATAATATCAGTGATCATTTAGCAGGAGTTGAGGCGAGGGAGGAAGAATATGAGACGCTAGAGAGTGCGTGGAAGGGAATAACGGAAAATGCAAGCCAGACACAGATCGAATCAACGTCGATGTCGACGATTGGGAAAGCGGTATCTCCAAGTGTGGACGAGTTGCACCAGCGAGTCGAGGCATTCATCAAGAAGGTGAACAACGAAATTAGATTACATAGGCAAAATTCGTCCAATCAGTACATACAACTCAATAGTGCAGCCTAGTCCTCATATTGTGTTTTTTCAAACCTTCTAAAAATGGAAAAAAAATCTTAGAAAATTTGCTGCAACATTATAGGATACAGTCCAACGCAATAGGTAAGTTATGAACTGTTTCTTTTATTCTAGTTGTGCATATGTAAATGAGGTTTTTCTTTTTTTGGGCAGATGTAGACATGTAACTATGTTGTACGATGTTGCTTTGTTCACCCACTGTATTTGCCTATGGATTTGGATTTTTGAGTATTGTGAAATATTAGAAATCATTTTCTTTTTCTTTTCCCTCATTTAATCAAATCATAGATGTTAATTTGATCATTGTGATTTATCCTGTAACACTATCTTCTACTTTATATGCATTATATTTATATTCAATCGATGAAGCAAGATTTTCCTCGAATCATTTGTGTTTCATTCATGAATTAGTTCACGTATTTTGGAAATCATCCTCGATAAGGCCTTTGGCCTTTCAGTTCACCATAACTACCATCAGGTATTGATGTGACTTGATTGTTAGGCCTTCCAAATTCTCATGGGCGTGGAATATCGATAGAAAAGAATACAAACAACACAACATAACATATTTTCATGAGTTTCAAACTTAGCTACTTTAGGTGCATAGACAGCTTATTCACAAAACTCCATCAAGTTAATTGGTGTCTAATGGGTTTGAGACACTTAACTCTGCAAAAAAAAAGGAAATCGTTTTACATATTAAAGACACCATTAAGGGAGCGCTAGGTGTAGAGGCTATTGTTTTAACTTACAATCCTTCTATATAAAATTTGATTTCCATTTTTTGTTGTTACCTTTTGTTTCTTTGTTTTCTCGTGTTTCTGTCGATTAGTTTAGTTAAAAACCGCATGTTTAACTAGCATTCTATCTGTAATTTAAAACAATAGAATCATCCTTGTCCCTTCAGATATAGATCCTTGTCCCTAGAATTATCTGCAAAAACACAATGATACGATCGCATAATATTCCCTCAGTTACATGCAAACTTGATTTTCTCGAATCTGTTTCCTCTTGAATTACCAAACCACCTCACTTGCACTCAATTTATCAAAATTATACTAGTAAGGGTAATCTTATTATACATAACGCAACATATGTTGGATTACATTCCATGAAATCATAAATAGTTGAGTGAGCAATGAATCGTATAATACATAATACTCCTAGTTTATTATGGATTCATACAAAAAGCCCTGAATGTTTCAAAGCTTTGAGCGAATTTTATCAGCAGTCCACTTGATTTTCCAACTAGAGATGCCAAAAGAAGAGTTCGTGGTCTTACCATGATTGTAAGGATGAACCATGTAATAAGGCGAATCTTCAGAAAATTCAATCGGCATCGACTCCCAAAAGAGGCTAGGTTCCCAGTCAGCCTCTTTTATAACCTTCAGAATCTCTTTCACCACAATTTGGCTCCCCTCCGGTGTAAAATGGATTCCATCTCTGCACATACCAATTGATTGTTTGAACGCAGTATACAAGGACAAAATTGCAGATACATAGGAAAGTGTAAATCGTGGAGCACAAACTTACGTTAAGCAAGTTGTTGCCCAATCTTCTCGTTGCTGAAGGGCAGTCCAAAGGTTGACAACTTTAACGTCTAACTGCTTGCAAGAGTCTACTAAAGCATCAGCATAGATACGGCATGTTTCATTTTTCCGGACTTGTTTGTCATGTAAAATACTGTTTTTAGAGAGACAGGGAAGAGCAACATAAGATTTATGGCATGGTAAGACAAATACGAGGAAAATAGATAAAGAAAGTGCAAATCACCCAAAATGTTCACGAATCAGTGCTTCGTTGATGGGAGGCGAAGTAAGAAAAATTACTCGGACCTTATCTGTAAGACTCTGTAAATAGGCCAATTGTTGTATGAGAATTGAGAACGTTTGGAATCAGTAAATAAACTTATCTAATGCAGGTCGTTTCAAGCTACCGACAACATATTAAATACCACTGAACTTTAAAGACAACACTACGGCATATTCACATCCATAACTTAAAGATCCTACATCTCAACCATTAATTAACAAGCTTTCTAATGTTGCATCAAAATAAAGTGCAAGCTCACTAGTCCTCTTTGTTCCTATTCAAAATAACGGGCATAGTTAAAGACATTCCACATGCCTAGTTTTGAACTTGAGCTTTCTTTTCCATACAAATACATAGCCTTCATCAATCATGTTCTCTTGATCAAAAAGCAAAACCATTAATAACAAAAAGTTGCTTGGTTATGACAATTCCTGCAGATCATAATGTACAATGAAACCATTTGAACCATCCGGTAATCATTTCATACAACCTGTAATCCATAGAGAATAGTACATTTCTTCAAAGAAGAGTAGATGAAAGAAGCATTGCTTACCCTGAGATGAAAATAGATCTTCTTCATGTTGTCAATATATTCAGGAAGAGGAACATGAACACCTAAGCCACTAGGATGAGGGTGCACTGCATCATTCCCACCAAAATACACTATAACCAATGAAGGCTGAACCTCTGCTTCCTGAACAAAGTTTGAATTACCGAAAAACATAAGATGCAAACCAATAGAAGCATAAAGGGCACAAACAATTTGAATAATCAATGCTGCTAAGTTAAATTGATTAATTAAGATATAATTTCATCATCATAGCCAATGAATCTCATTCTATTACCAATAGATCACACGGATTTGCTATTTCAATTTATATATACGTACATACATAGTGGTTACATACACAACCAGTCAAACATACACGTATACGCAGAAAAATATATGGCATATTCAACCATCATTCGAGAAGATACCTTTGGGAAAACTAGGTCCAATACTTGAACAGCACGCCTCGAATTCCAGCCAGAATATCCTCGCAAAACTATGTCTGCCTAAAAAATTCACAAAAATAAGGACAATAATTAAAACAATCAAATTAACTGAATCTACAACCTCTCTCCTTTTGCAAAAAAAATGACATCAAAAAATTAGCCTCGCAGATTTTGATTGGTAGCTATTTTATGGTACTGTCTATTTTGTTTTCCATCATCCAACATAAGATTCAACCTTCAAATCTCTAATAAAATACTACATACAAAATCTCAGCAGCTGAGAAAATTCCTTTCAGAAAATTTAAAAAGAAGATGGAAATAAATACCTTACGGTCATAGAGATCAGTAAGAATAGCTCCCCATCCTCCATTGGAGAAACTTTGCTGAACTATCGACGATCCAAATAGCACAAATTGTGGTCGTCCCGGCCCAACCATCTCTTCTCTCCTCCGTGTGTAATCACAAGAGAGAAACTGGTGGGAGTGAGTGTGTGAGAGAGAAACAGGGAGAGTGCAAGTTTATTATCAAGAGAGAACTACTATGTAGTAATATAAAAAATATTCCCACACCAGCTCTGATTTTTATGTAATGTCTAGGGATGAGCGTTCGGTTTTCAGTTAGCTTTTTTTGTTCAAATATAACCAAACCGAAAACCCAAAATTTTTTTAAAATTAAAACCAAACAGAACTGAATTAATCAAAAACCTGAAACTGATAAACATAAAAACCAAACAAAACCGAAATTACATAAAAATTCAAAAAACTGAAAAACAGAAAGACCAAAAATTCTAAAAAGCCATATCATGATTAGCATCCATCAACCTAAACAAACATAACATCATCCAAGGCTTAAAAAAATAGAGTTTCATAATATCCACTAAATCTACAACAAATTATAAAAAATAAATCAACAAATAGCTTTTAATTTTAAAATTTACATGACAATGTGTCAATGTCCATAGTAGTACTTTAAATATGGAAATCATCTACTGAAAATCTTCAATATCTTCCAAGTGAGAATAAGTAATGATGATTTATTACTTGGTTAAGGCTTATTAAATAAAACAAATTAAATAAGCAAGAACATTAAACTTCAACGTTTAAAGATTAAACTTCAACTTATAAATTAAAATTGGGATGAGCCACAGTTAAATAACTTAATTGAATCATATAATTCAAATATTACAAACAAACATACGAGATCAACATTATCATTCCAACTCTAATGAACTTAGGTCCCGAGTTCAATTTTTACAACTGAAATAATAGAACACTCGAATTAGGTAGCCCATCACTGAGGATGGGACTTTGTAAATCAAAATGAAATTATATAACCAACAGATTGAGAAAATTTGCAAACACAATCTCGATTATATTAAGCCCCAAACCAAATCACTCTCGTGGAAGAGACAAAAGCATTCATATATAACAACACGAATTGGCTACTTTCCCAAAGAAATTGGGTTAATCAAACAAAGGTAAGCAATTATTCGAAGTCCGAGATGTAGATTTTCAGCATATTCATGTATCACAATAGAATAAATGAGTCTGGAATCATGTAGTAGTAAAAATTCAAGCAAGCACACGCAGCTTTTCCCCAATCAATAAAACTAAAATAAATACACAAACCTTTGAAGATAGTATTGCCTTCGCGACGGACTTGAGTGAGTGAGTCACTGGAGTGGAGTAGTAGATAAAAGGAATGGAGGTTGCGTGTTGTTTGATTATATTCAAAGCAACTAACCCAATTTGTTTGATATGGGTTTTTCATTAGTTTTGGGTTTGGGGCTTTTCCATATTTCCATTTGACTGGGGAAAAAAGTGACCTTTGTATGTTTCTTTTTGTTCTTGTATTGTTATAACTTGTATGGTTGGGAAAGCCGTCGGCTGGTGAAAGTTTCTTTTCTATATTTAATGTTGTTTGGTTGATTGGGTCTTGGTAGCTGAGATGACTATGTTTGCCCTTCACTTAGTTGTGTTGTTCTGTTTAGAGCATCTCCTAAGTATTGTTCTATTTAGAGCATCTTCAGAGAAGGGGTAAATAGAGATTTAAAGAGAAATAACTATCACATTTACCCTTTCTTTATAAAATTTCATGCTCCAATGAAAAGAGTATTTGAGGAGGTATTATACATTCTTTTCATTTTGAGAATGTATTTTTACCTCTTCTTAATAGAAAAGGTAAAAAGTTAGTTATTTTGTTTGTCATTCTAGTTTACCTTCTTTCATTTGAGTTCATTACTTTACCATTTTGAGAAGATAAATGAGAAATATACATTCTCAATATACATTTTTCCATTGGAGATGCTCTTATGTTCTAAGTAAATAAAATACTCCCTCAGTTTTTTTAAAATGCAAACAAAAGTAAATTGAAAAAATTATGGAATATGGATCTCATTTTTATATATTAATTGTATAATATATATAGTGTATTGGGTTAATGAAATATAGGCCTACTATCATTTATAATAAAAAATGAATGTGAATAACAAATGGAGGACGGATAAAAATGTCAAAAGTGGACAAAAATGTGGGACGAAGGGAGTAGCATGTAGCCACACGGGTTTTAATGTGCATTTGATAAAGTAAAAGATAAAAGAAAAAAAAATGGTAAAAGTATTATTAGGGAACAGTAAAGTTCACATCATTAGTAGTACCATTGTCTTTAATTGTTTAAAATTTTATATATTTAGAAATGAATCTAATTTTGTAGACGGTCCAAATGATAAAATAGTCTATTTTTTATGAATGGAGAACGTGCAAATTAGTGAAATGGAGATTTTTTTTAGTTGACAAATGAAGAGTACATATTAATTTACATGTTATGTCGTGATGGACATAACATTATTTCAGACAATACAATTGGTCACATGTACACCCTTTAGAATACAAATGAACATTATTTCTAGTGGGGTTTGGTCAAATGAACATTATTTCAAGACAATCTAATACTCCATTTGTCATAATAAGAATAAGATATTTTTCTTTTTAGGTTATCCTCATAAATATTAAATGTTTCCAAAATAGAAATATCAGCATTTCTATTTTCTCTCTATTCCTTCATTCTCTCTTTATAACTTACAAAACAAACATTACATAAAATTCTACGCCAAAAAACCAACATTTTATATTTAATGATACCAAAGGAGAATTGAGAATCTAAAGCAGATTAAACTTATTACCACTCTCTTCGCCCCAGCTAAGATGACACATTTATTAGTCGACACGAGATTTTAGGAGTTATTGGTTAATGTTTTTAATTAGAGAGAAAAAGTGGGTGTATGAATTAAAAATAGAGGTAGAAAGAGAGATGAATATTTTAATTGAGTGCGAAAAATGATTGAATGTATTAATTGAAGAGAGAGAATTTATTAAAAAAAATGAGTCATCTTATTTGGGACAAACTAAAAGGAAAACATGTCATTTTAAGTGTGATGTGGAAAATCATTACGTACTATCTCCGTCCCATAAAAATAGGTTATATTGCATTTTCGTCTGTCCCATAGAAATAATCCATATTCATTTATGTTAACTTTTTTTCTTCTTTTCTTTTACTTTAACATTTATGATTTCACCACCCACTACACAATTTTAACTATTTTTCCTCTTTCTTTATTACTTTACCAATCATATATTAAAACTCATGTCAATCCTAAAAGACCTATTTATATGGGACGGAGGGGGTAATATACTACTTATACAAACATAATAACACTAATCATTTTCGGTTTTGCAATAATGTAACTAAAAAACAAAATGAATTTAATTTTTATTTTTATAATTTATAAAAAATAAATTATTTAAATAAGACGAAAGGACAAGAAGAGAAGCGCGCGGTACATCTCTGATAAGCGCCTACTCTTTTTTCATTCCTTCCAGTTCCCTGCTAAAGCCAAAACAAACAAAAATCAGGTTTAGGTTAAATAAAAAAAAAAAAGAAAAAAAAATCAGGTTTAGGGTTTAACAATCTCCGCCACAGCCATGGATATGGCGGCAGCGACGGCTGAGGAAGGCGGAGCACCGCTCCGGACTCGCCATATTAAAAAGAGATCTCTCAGGAACAAATCACTCTCTGTATGTTTCGACGAAAAGGATCTCAAGTACGTTTGATTTTCTTACTTTTCCTTTTCTGGTGAGCAAATACGATTAATTAGCTGAAATTGATTATATCCATGGTTTGATACTGATTATTCATACGGTGCAGAGATTTCGTAGGTGGTTTTCACAAGAGGAAGAAGAAGAGGAGAAAAGAGGCCTTGCAGCAGCAAGAAGAAGCTGGACGCCGTAAGCGCATTGAGCTGCGCAAAAAGGTTTCAAATTTGCTTTTTGATGCTATTTTTTTCTCGATTCAATTACTAAGGTCAACAGTTTTTCTATTTTTGTTATTTTGCTTTATCTTGCATTCTAACATGTATAATCTATAAAACTACGATATTTGATTATAATTAGGTTTCCCTGAAAATTATTGTGTGTATACGCGTTTCTTAGTGATAAGTGCTAGGCATTGCACAGCTTGTAATTGATGTTTGGAAGATTGATTTATGTTGCGATTGGAGTTTGATTATACTTGTTAGTCAGATGGCCAGTAAACTCAAAATCTCAGGCTAGGAATAGATATAATGGATGATTTCTATTGATATATATGCTCTTCAGTGGAATTTATATGATAGTTGAACTTTAATGTGTACTTGACTAGAATATACTATTATAGTTGTTATTTGGTGAATCAACACAGTATCGTTTCAAAAGTCATGTGCATACTAGTTTTTAGAGTATTGCTGTGCTGGGTTATTTGGTAATTGTATCATTGTGTGATGATCATAACTTTGTTAATATACAGCTCTTCAGTTTTCCTTTTGGGAGTCTGTGGTAATGTTTATGCATACAATCTTATTCCAGAGAAAGTTGGAAAGAGAATTTGTTATGTCTGGTGGAGTTCCAGTGGATCCATCTGCTGTTACTGCAAAATCTGACGAGGAAGGCGAGCTAGAAGAGCAAGATAAGGATAGTGAACCAGTTGCCTCAGTTTCAGGTACCATATACTTATCTCCATCCACTGACATATTCTCTGGCATGTGTATAATGAAGTCTGAATCCCCTCGATTGTTTCTAGGTCTAGTTCTTAGTATGGGGTTATTCTGGGTTTGCTTACACTTGATTCATAAGAAAAATATGCTGCTTTAATCAACACATATGAACATGTATATCTACGAAGATCAGAAAAATGCTATAGTTGATATGATTTGCATGTTAGAATAGTACTCCCTCGATCCCGCTTAAGATGATACGTTTTCCTTTTTAGTTTGTCCCAACAAAGAAGACACATTTCCTTTTTTGGAAACTCTCTCTCTACTTAATACACCCAACCACTTTTTCTCACTCCTATTAAAATATTATCTTTCTTTCTCTCTCTATTTTAATACTTACACCCACATTTTCTCTCTCCAATTGAACACTTTAACCAATAACTCCTAAAATCCCGTGCCGGCCAAGAAATGTGTCATCTTAGCCTGGACGGAGGGAGTATCTATAATCTAGTGTTGGTAACTTGCTTTTGTTTTGGGATACAACGTTGTATAGTGCAATATGAGATTTCTATGTGCAGCCCCCTTGTTGTACCTTATCCTATGTAGGTCGATCAATAAGAAATGCAGTAAAATGCTTCGTATGTGTGCCTGATGCGCGATTCTGGCCTATTCTAATCTTATCTCTTATTTTGTTTCCGCAAGGGACCATGATGTATGACAATGATGATGTCCAAGTCATAGTGACTACAAGTGAAATTTCCCGGGAGGAAGTGCTTCCAGCTGATAAGTCTGAAGTAGAACATGCTCCATCTGTGCATGCATCTGAGACAGGCAAGCAGAAAACCCCTGTTGTTAGGAAGAAGCAATTGAAGAAGGCACCAATGAAGAGGTCTCGCCCGAAGATACAAAGGAAAAGAGAGAAGAGGAAGGGAAACAACAGCAAGGAAAAAAGGCGCTAGTACTTATGATCTAGACTCGACCTTCTTAATCGAATCAGTCTTCGGTGAATGATCTTTCAATTTGCCCCAACTAGTGGTTAACAGTATTGCATTGCATGAGTGGCAATTTTTGTTGCAGAAATGATTTTTTATTGTGTTAATCAAACCGAATTGGATGAAAAGGCTAATTAACTTATGGAAATGGGATATGAGATTCACGTGAGAATAATTATCGTTCTTGTGTTTGGATGACGATACTAAATCTATAATCGATCATAGTCTCAGCGCACACCTAGTTCCTGTATCAAAACGTGTGAAATGATTTAATTAAAAACTTATAAATTATGATTCACACGGCAACGACACATATTACTCCTTTTATTTTATTTTTGAGGGGTAATTACTTGCATGGAGGACATTAGTTGGAACTTGGAAATGTTTAGTCACACTACATTAGTGCATATAAGCGTAATATAATTAGTAGTTTTAAAATTCAAAGAATTAGTAGATCAGTGTTTAAGTAATTTTGCATATTACATCTTGAAATTTTTGTAGCCATTCATAAGTAATTTATTAAGTTTCATTTGTTATGGCCAGCTGAGATATTATGTGAACTGAAGAATTGACATATGTAGGCTAATAAAATTATATCAGATTCAAAACTGATTTACAAGCATCAGAACGCTAATGTATAATTTCAACATAAAGATCCTCTATGGTACAACATATCCATGCCCAACAACTCTCCACTTATACTAAAAGCAAGATTTGGCCACTTATACATCCAACTAGAAGTATAACAGAACAAGTACTAGCTCAGTAGTAACTTATTCTGAATCTGTAACTTCTTCATCTTCCTCTAGAATATACACCAAGGCACGTTTCCTCGCGCCAAAAACACAAGCGACACCTCTGGATGCTGAACATGAGGGTTAGGCAGCAATATCAGTTCAACTTCGAACTACTAGTTTACTTCTAACTACCAAAATGTCAAGAGGCACTGCTTCATCATGCATATATTGTAATTGTAGAGAAACGCTACTGCAGGAAAAATAACTGCATGAAAAACTCACCACTAACTGCCAAAGGAGCAACCAAAGAGTGAGGAATTTCTCGAGCCTTTTCATTCTCCAAGTGCAGGCATGTAATAAAATCCTGAAAATAAGTCACACCAGTTATATGCTTACAGTATATTCTCAGAGGGACACATCCTGCTAGGCCAATTATCTTTAACTATAACAGAAACGGGGAGATAATATCTCGAAGTAGAACTCCCTCCATCCCATCCTAACTGAGATGTATTCCTTTTTGGGATGTCCCAACCTAAGTGAGACGTTAACTCACTTCTCTCTTTTACATTATCCTTCATCTCTCTTACTTTATTCTCTCTTTCTCTTTCTTAATTTATTCCTCTCCAACTTTACTTTTACAATTTAATTCACTAAATACCTCTACCTAAATTCTTGTGACAAAATAGAAACGTCTCACTTAGTATGGAACGGAGGGAGTAGTTGTTTGCATCAAGGATGACTCTCCTTTCAAGATGAGACCTCTTTTCCATTTTTTAGGGAGGACAGAGTTTCTTTCCCAGCATTTATTTACATAGTATATTTGTCTGCTACTGAAATTATAAACTGGGGATGATTTTCTGGGAATAACAAGGCAGAAATACAAAGCCACAGCAACATGTACAGAGGTGTCTGTTTATTCATATGTTGTAGAATATATACATATTAGAGACACACACACATGCATACCTTGAGTTCATGAAGATTCCAAGAGGGGGGCGATCTTGATATGGATACAAATGTGAGGTCATCTGTTTGTACCATCATCATACAAGCATTACCTGAGCTGTCAGAGTCTGTGTTTACATCATTTAGCAGCAACACAATTTGTTCGTCCTGTTTTAGAGAAGAGGCGAGAGATTGAGGCCCGAAAAACAAAATAAACTCAGGTAAAGTTTCACACTTACTTTGTATTGAGACAAATCTACACAGCGATAACCATCAGGGATGCATAACAAAGCAACCTCAAGTGAATTAAGGCCCGTCTTCAAGTTGTCAGAATCATGTATGAGCCCCCTTGCTACACCAATGCAATTTGTGATATTTGGAAAAGTCTCATCAGGTACCATAAAAGAGGTATAATCAGTAAGCCTCTGATGTGTGGTTCCATGGGGAGCTTCCTGGCCAATGTGATTATCAAAGTTATAGCAATGCTAGATCAGCTGGCTACTCAGCTACATGGCTAAACAAACTTGGTTTTTATTGATATTAATAATAAAAAAATGCCCTGGTGTAAGTATTTAGATTTACTGTTTTTGAGAACAAATTTTTGCTTCATGTCATTGTAGACCATAATTAATTTGGAGCTGTTTTCCAGTTAGTGTAGTTAATGAGGACCTTTAGAGTCTGTACTTCAGCATTTAGGGATGCAAGCAACTTCATTTTCTTTTACATACATAATGACTCTTCTGCTTGGACCTAAGCAGTCTACTAACGTGGTGCTCCTCGTAGTTCTCATAAAAACTCATCAAAATGGACTTTGTTTTTTCAAGGTCTCGTTTAGAATTATAATTCAGGTTACCTTGGTTTTTAACTAACAAGTGATTTACTATTGTAAGATTTGTATTGAACAGCAGACCTATTGTCGAAGTGTTTGACGAATTTATCAATATTACTGCAAGATAGGTTAGGCATTCTGCATAACCACCATGGATCTTGAATCTGAGTGAGCTTTAAAATCTTTAGTAGAATTATCTAGGTTGTCTTGAGTCTCTCTAGAAACTGATGAGATACCAATGCAAGTTGCTTATATGCATATTGGACCTGATATTCATGATTGTGATGAATATATTAATATTATTACAGGAGGCGTATAGTTACAAGCAGCACTGATTTGAAGCATTTTAGGCATTAAATTAACATAATGAACAAATGAACATTAGTATGCTGATGCAAATAGAATTGGAAAAACCACGAACAAGCGTATCACTAAACCAATATGTTTGTAGTGTATATTAACAGTTAGTCAGTTAGCAAGAGAAACAAAATTTACCTGGTAGTATGATATTGATACTGGAATATAAGCTGACTTCAAATTAGGCACAGATGAAACGGGGAAAAGTGGCAAAATGTCTTTACAAAGTATCCTTCTGGAAACTGTGGTCAGTGGCATCTCTAGAGCCTCCTTGAAACTACAATTTTGTCTCATTAGATCCAGGCATCCAGCAATTGAGGATTTACATTTACGAAATTCAAGGCATTGTTATATTAGTATAAAAAATGTACGGAGCAAGTTTTTCTGGACAAATTCAGATAACCCCAGAAACTAATTCATCATGCCATCAATTTCTTCTTTTTCTAAAAGCAACAGGTAGAGGGCAAGCTGCCTGTGGCAGTGTGGCCTAAATTTAATAGATTAGTCTCTTTAGAAGATGCTGATTCAAAATAGAATCACTCACTAGCCCTATACCAAAAAAATACACCTACATCATATGCATCATATGTAAATAAGCAATGAGGTGTATTGCATACCAGGATTCCATTTGTTGAAATTCTTTCGCCAATGTTCTTTTCAAGTATTCAGAATCTGAGAATCCTCCAAAATGAGCTAATTCTGTGACTCGTTGCTTAGTTTCCCTTGCAGTACAAAATAAATTAATGTTGGAATTGATGTTGACAGATATCCACTTAAGACAACCGGCTAAGCTTACTTCAGAAAAAAAGACAGCATTTTATTAATAGCTTCTGACATTGAATGTTCATTACACCATATTACTCGTAGCTGTTCATTGTCCTGTGGATCTCTTGACTATTATAACAAAAATTCCAAAACTGAACTATTTGCATGGATATCAAACACCCATTTACTGAAATACCAGCTCTGATTATATAGTGAACTTGAAGTTAAACCTTACATCATCAGAAAGTAAACTTCCAGTTCACATGGATGCTAACTTTTTTTAGTTAATTAATATACCTGAGTACTTAATTAACATTTAACAATGAAAGCTAGTTCCATATATAGAATTGACGATAGCTGCATGGGGATTAATGAACTCTTTCATAATGAATGTCAGTTACTAGTCCCTTTCCATATTATACATGTACTGCGAAATATACTAAACTCTAAAAGACGTATTATTTGACAATTATGGTAAAATTAATCCATTTTACATCAATAACAGCCATGAAACCAAGTTTAGGTCACAGAGTCAATTCATCAAATATACTTACAAGTCAACTTCAACGTTATGATCAAGCTGGGTATCCTGCAGCAACATACCAACAGGATCTTGGTCGTATAAAAACTTTAGGAAAAGGATAACGAGTTCACTGCCAGAGATGGAAATATCAGCTGAGTTTTGAAGAATCCCATGAATTTGCAAGAACAGCAAAGAAAAGCTAGTTGCCAAACCTACTAAACGGGAGAAGTTGATCACTTGGTTCGGACATTAGAACCTTCACACATTTGAGAAGCCAGTTGATAAAATTTGAGAACTGCAACAGAAGCAAGTAGTAGAATTGCACAGTCAGGTGAGAAGACAAGAAGTATTGCTGCATAGCAAAAACTTTGAGAAATTGTAACACTGACATGCCTATATGCTCCATATAGATGTCCTCATATAGCTAGTTTCTTCATACAATGAAGTTTCACGAAACTCCAGTCATTTAACATTAGAAAAAAAAAATAACGAACCTGAGATGCTAGAATTACACCTAGGCAGTGGTTCCAAATAAAAAAATGATTGTACTTTCTTCAAACATTCGTAATTAAGAATACATTTTAGTTGAAGATTTTGAATCAAAATTCAGATATCACCCAAGGTCAATCATACACAACGAGCAAAATATTGAAAAGGAACACATTTCTATGTGTGTGTTTGCATCAACTTACAAAGTACAAATAAGTTCTTTTATTCAATTCATGTTCAAAAATCAAGTTGAAGATCCCATTAATTACCAGCCACAAACCAGCATCCAATAAATAATCCCAATTTTGAAGTTTTTGATCCAACAGAGTTTAAAAGTTTCCTTCAGTTTAGTATCCCCACTACAGCAACATTCATGTATGTTTATTATCAAGGGAGAACACGTTTCAAAATCATACAGCTAAAGTAATTTCATTAAAGGGGTACAACAGTTTCATCTAATTGTACAATACCTGCTGCACCACTGAAGATAAAATCCTAATGAATCTTTCAATCTGAACAAGCAACATTCCAGCTCTTTCTGTAGCATTATCAATTAACCTCTCCTCCAATCCAATACCCTGAAACCGTGCACGCCACTTGGAAAGCCCTCTTAGTTCTCCCATTCTAAATCCAATAATTTCTGCAGCAGGCTGAGAATCAGATGTTTAGATTCAGGTTTTAAGGAAACTATGTTCCTAAAAAACAATCTGCAAGTAACATAAAAACACACTGATACTAATATAGAGATATTACGATTCGTAAAAGAAAATTAATAGTAGTAAACCAGGGTAAGGGGAACTTTGTGAATTCTGCAAGATATTACCAAAAAAAGTTATCAATCAGACAAACACACAACCACATTAGATGAATAGCACCTTTGTGATTCGGATAGTAGAATAATATCCAAGTTCATAGCAGTTTTTGGAGTCAGAACAATATACTCTATCATAAACTATTACAGCCTAGTAAATGCATTTGAAAAGATCTAGCAGTGACATGGTGATATGTTTCTGTTAAGCATAAGACGCACCTGCAGATGGTCAAGCACAATTGTTTGGAGCTCCTTGCCAGCCCCAGAAACAGCCTTCGCTACCCGTTTGAGCCCCTAAGAACCAATAAACCAAGTTAGTTGCAAATGTACATATAATTCATAATCAAATAAATGGGAGAGTATTAATTGTGCAGGACCCACAAACAGCCTTAGGTGTCGGGACCCCTAGGGGCAACTAGCGTCACATATAGTTATACAAGCCATATTCAAACAATTCGGTGACTTAATTATTCTACACTTTAGAGGTAGAACATACTGCTTCACCAAGGGAGCTAACTAAAAATTGATGAACAGGCGGACTTGTCCTTGCACCACCCAACAAGCTTAGAAACTCTTCTTGAGGACTGGAATCAAGTCCTGCAGTTTTTATGGTATAAAGATTTGAATAGAAAGATAAAATAATGCTTATAACTGAATTGTTGTTTTCTTCTTAATAGTTACCATGGTCAACAATCAGGGAGGATAAAGCATTGAACTTTTCCTGGTACACATGCATTGCATCTGACCACTGCTTATACATGATAGCTATTGATTTGCGAATGACTTCAATAAGATGCTCCACATTGGAAGCTTGCAGAGCCACCTGATGAAGTTCATTTTTCCTATCATAGATGGTGAAAAGTACGGGAAATATGAACAATCAGTCACTGCAGCAAATTGAAATCATGCTGAGTCTTAGGAAATATGCGTTGTGTCATTAAGATAAACTAATAGTCAAATACAATCTGCTCCAAATCACAGTGAAAGTGATCACAAAATCTCTTGTTTTTTCTGAAGTATTAAAATTCATAACCACCTCTCCACCAACACTAGCTACCAGAAAATTGGCATTGTATCCCACTACAAAAGCAAAAAATAATTGGCCAGCGGTTTTTGGCACCAAAGATACAGGTCATTCAGAAATAACAAGAAGAAAAAACTTTATTTTGTAGACACGAGACATCTTAAAAAGTGGAGTATGGAATTAATTATAACAAAGGTGGAAAAATATAGTGAGGAGGAATATCAATGTGTTATAAAATAGCTTTACAATGTTGGTAGTCTAGCTTTCCATAATCAACATAAGCATTGATGTTTTATCAGGATACAGACTCATCATGTAGAATCTTTTTCATTCCCACTGATTAGCAATCTGGTGGACTAGTGCCTTGGATAGGCCAATCCTAATAATCCCTTAAGTTAATGAATCACATATTTTATGGAGAAAAATGGAATTTTTGGATAACTAATCAACCAGATGCAATCATAGAGTCCAGGATCTATTATCGTATATTTAATCAAATTACAATTACCTTTTCTGAAACATTGTGCTGTCTAGGACTAAGCAATGGAGCCCATCTAAATGGCATCCAGATAACTGATTATCACATGATTCCAATCCAGTTTTAGTGAGCATGCCAGAGCACAACACTGTGATATGACAGAGATCACTGGACAATGCCATCTGAAGAGGCGCAAATAGGAAAAGTTAAATTCCTCAGACGGATTAGTTCAATCATGAAGTAATTGACGGTCAGAACAAATCGTGGATACACGTGCTTTCGCAAAAAAAGGATCTTTACTTGCAAATCTCTGTCCATCTTTAAATGTTGACTTTCAAGTATTTTTTATACAGTATTGGAGTTCCTATTATGCTAATTCACAAAGTGTCATTCAAATTCCATTTATTTTTATCTCGGGCTCCCATGTGATTGCCTAATCTTATCTATAGCATGCAAAACCATTGTCCGAATCATAGTTATTATAGTGAGACAGGGACTCTGTATACACCACATTCAATATTCCATCTAGAACCACATAAGATATAGAGACAAGAAGCTTAACTCGGACATTATTATTAGGAGTGTTATGGGAATGAAGTGGATAAGGACCTACTTAGCAACATTCAAGCATATATAAGGCACATCGACAATGAATCAAAACAAACATGGAGCAGAAGTACCATTGCATTTTCCATATATATCGACTGTATCTAAAATTGGTGTAACTGCTTAATGTACCATTGTATGTGTAACATAACTAGATATAGCATGTCACAATTGGACTGTTGAGTTCTCTGTCAATGTATCGATGCCAAATTAATCAGTATAATAGTGCATCTACCTTACGAAAAGAAGCATCCATGAGCTGAAAGGAGCCATGGTTCGCAAGTAGAGGACTGTGGAAAGCAATATCGCGTAGGTTCTGGAACATCCATGCATCATCAAAGTCACATGTGAAATAACATTAGGATATGTCAGACAAGCGAGGATAAACTTACAACAATATGATAATTGGACTTACAACTTTTCCTATTGGGAATATGCCAAATATATTAAAATAAATATTTCCATCTTTGTCCCCACTGCATAGGATGTCAAACTGTTGGCGTGATGAATCAAATAGTTCCCGGAAAGAATCGTCACTTTCATCCGTGCCACTACTATCTCCAGGGACAAGTCCGGCGGTCCTAGGAACACGTGGAGCAGGTGGAAAAAAGCGAGCAGTCCTATCTTCATATGGTGAATTTCCATTGTTAACATCCTAAATCCAAAGGATGAAAGTTATCTGTTTAATATGAATATCATTGTGAACAAATCCAGAGCATTTGAATTTCCCAAACACACAACCTAATCTCAAGTGGTATACTTTAACATACATTCTACACCAAAATTATAAAGATGTAAGCTCTATAGTCTCTAATAACCTCATACAAGAAAGTTTAAAAAGTGACAAACCATTGTCTTTTTCGTATCTTCCACCCAGTTGAGACAGACAACAGAAGCACAATGAAACTTCATACTTCTTAGCAGCTTCCCATTCTGCTCTCATAAACACACCAAGCCTGGGGTCAACTGTCACATGAATTTCAAAATTCAGCAAACAGAAATGTTTAGACCAACTCACTTCAACATCATGCAGGGACATGGTCCCGTCTTCAAGTCCCACTGCAATTGCTTTACCGTCAGGGCGCCAACATATGGATGTTATGCATTTCCCTGGACATAGTATTGAAAAATTTAACCTAGAGGAACATCAAAACAATAACACACTGCCACCAGAGCTCAAAATTGACACTGTCTCAATGCTGACAGGAAGGGATCCACAAACCAATTTGAACACAAATGTGTAACTCAATAGTTCGCCACCAAATACTCATATTCAAACCAAAAGAAGTAGTCCTAAAACTATGCATCAGTTTCGAAAAATATAGTAGTGGAAATGCTGCTGACCAGGGGATGTCGTCCACAGTCGCTGCCAATTGAAGCGATGGAGAAGAAGCTTCGAATCCTCGGTCACCATCGCCAGTAAATCCTTCTCCGGGTTCCATTCAGCAATCTTAATCTGCACAAGTAAAATGGCGCCAATTACGCCAAAAACAAGCATACACTATACCTTCTCCACTTGAGAGGGAGAGAGAGAGAGAGACAGACCTGCGAGGCGATAGGTCTGTCGAATTGAAGCTGAAATGGAACCACTCTTTGAGATTCGTCAGTTTCCATGGATTGGTGGTAGGCAAAGAATAGCAGAGTTCTGGGAGTGAGGAGAAGAGTTCAGAGGCGGGCTTTTCTCTTATGATTTATTCGGATCGAATCATTGAATCCGAACCGGAGAAAAGGGGTCAGGTTTTTGGATCCTCATCCGGGTCAATGGCCAGAATAATAATGGCCCAGCCCGCTCTATCACAGTTTGCTGTGCTAGATCCTTCTTTCCGATTAGCTTTTTGAAAAACACAATCCTACTATTTAACTAAAAAAAAGGTGAAACCATTTGGAAAGATCTTCTTGTCGATTATTTGGAAAGATCCTGCTTTTGGAGTAAATAGACACGTGTTCAGTAGGGATTTGGATCCCCCGCTGAGCAGGGCAGGAGCTCTGTTACACACAGCTCATTTTTTAATAATAAATTATAATATTAAAATAATATATAAAATATTAATTTTTTTATTTTAAAAAAAAATTGTGTGTAACAGCAGCCCCTGCTGTGTGCTGTGCTTGGAGCCACAGCAGGGGATCCAAACCCGTTCAATGGCGCACACCGGCAGATTTAGGAAGGGTGCAGTTGATCTTACGGGCCCTCCGAACCGCCTGAAAGGCTTAATCTATCTAATTCTAATCTAAAGTGTCATTTGGGTGAAAAGACTCTATTACCTTTTTTTGGAAGGAAAATGGAAAGATGAAATGTCTGTTTTTTTTTCTTTACTTTGGTTTGAGTCTTCCAAAATATTTTCAGATATGAAAATAATTAACTAATTAATTTTTGAAAGCAAAAACTATAATGGTCCAATAAGATACTAGCTTTTTAAACAAGTTTTGAAACAATTTTAAGTAGCGCATTACCATTAATTGAATCTGCATTTATATATTGTGGACTAATTTTCTAATTTTCAAATTGCAACATAGGGGGTGGTTTTGCTTGTAATCCGGCAATGGCTCCGGCGAAGGGACAAACGTACCAAATTAACAAAAATCTACATAGAATATTTCGATTTACATATTTATGAAACTTTGAATAACTAAATATTAGTTTTACATTCCATGAAATAAAATGAAACATTGAAAAGATACGTCACAGGGAATAAGGCCGGCGACGCGGCTGTGCAGGCGATTGAGGAAGGCGAGGCGGAGAGGCAGCTAGAGGGTGAGGCGGCGAGAGAGACGGAAATGATGAAAAAGAGGGAAGCGCCGGCGTTGGGAAATGAGGGAGCTAGCGGGTGAGGCGGCAGGAAGCTGGTGTTCAGCAAGGGGAGTTTTGGGGGTATTTAGGGAAATATTATTTTAAAATAGATATTATTATTTAAATAAAACTGTTTTTTCTTTTGGATGAATTGTAGTAGTAAATATTAATCTGCTATTCATACGGTCACTTGGTGGTTAAATTAGTGGGTAATTATTTAAGTTAGCGGGGAGTTATTTAAAGTTAGTGGGGAGTTACATCCAGCCGTTATTATTGTAGTTAATAGTAATTATTATATTTATTCCCTTAGTAGTATATATAGGTCCCTCTCAATAAATTTTCATGAATTTCTCCACTAAGTTCGTCGTAGTTCTCCTTGCCATTGTTGCTGGAGTCCTCCATCGTGATTCCGGCAAGAAAATTGGAGACGATTTCAAGATCAATTCTTTTCTGAATATTGAAACATTGGGTAGAAGGGAAGAAGCAAATTTTACTCTTTGATTTTTACTCACACATATTTTCTTTACTTGTATATCTTATTCTATTAACTCATATTATTTGATCATTAGTTACACATCTTCTTTTTGTCATCAATTTTATTGTTTTTACTCACGTAGATCATAACTTAAAATTGTATAGATGCTTCATTCATTACGGAGTAGTGAAACAAGATAAGTACATTTCTATTTTTTAAATCTTCTCATTGCTTAGAATTCTTATTTTCAATACATTTATTATATTTTGTATAATCATTATTTAAAATTCTTATGTTCTGTGCATAGCACTGGTGCTAATACTAGTTGTTTCTTAAAGTCAAGCCAAATAATATGAGTGTGTATATGCATGCCATCTGCCATTGACATTTAAATAGCACTACACGAATATAAGGATTTGGTCATTTTTTATATAAGAGTGAACTACACAAAAGGGCCCTAACTTTTCGCCGTGTAACAGCAGAGGCCCATAACATTTAAAAATCCCATCACAGGTATCTAACAAAATATATAATCACAAATCGGGTATATTTTGCCATTTTTTGGACGAAAATGCCCAAATGAGCTGAAGGGCAGTTTAGACAATTTACCCACTAAACCAGCACCCTATGTTGCACATAGCCTGCATGTGTAAGTCCTGTCTTGTCAAACAGAATAGTAATCATATTTCCATTCTCCTATTTTCTTTCATCTTTCCATCCCTCTCTAAATGATTTGCATTCGACACTGCCGTATAAACACTATGTTTCTTTCATCTTTCATTTTCGTTGGCTTTCATATTTCCCTCTCTGAACATAATAGGCGATTTTGTGTTGTTCGGCATCTGAGAATTTAGGGGATTGCATTTGTTGGCAGAAATATCGGCATCTGGAATTCAGGGGATTTCATTTCTTCGGCATCTGGAATTTAGGGGATTTCATCTGGATTTCGCTGAATTTAGGGTATCCACAAGGGTTTAGGCGATTTCATATGGAATTTATTTTGCAATTGTTGGTTGATTTTTTTTGTTGTAGGGTTACTGTCGGGTATCTGAAAAACTATTTTGCAATTCTTGGTCGAATGTAATGGTTGTAGGGTTACAGTCGGGGCATCTGTAAAATTTTGCAATTCTTGGTTGAAGTTTACAGTTGGGCGGAACTATGATTTCAGTTTTGTAATATGTGCTATCTTTCGGCGAAATTGCATTGCTAATTTGAATTTTGTAATGTTGAATTGAATTCAGGTCGTGTTGCAATGTCTTCTTCTTCTTCTCAATCTTTCGGTTCAAGCTTCAATTGGAATTGACCTCGTCCTGAAACTATGAATTGTAATCACGATCTTGAGGCTGAGCTTGTGACATCTAGGGCGGCTGCTACCCCAGGTAGACGTTACTATCGCTGCCCAACATGGAAGGTTAAAATCATGAATTTTGTTCATTTTTTCCATTAATTTTGTTGGCAGAAAGATTAATGAGAAAGTATTATGCAGGAAGATGATTGCAAGTTTTTTCGATGGGTTGATGCGAGTCTATCCCCAAGCTAAGACAGTTACTTTCAGAGAGTGAAACTTGAGCGAGACCAATTCAAATCTGAACTTCGAGCCAAATCGCTACTTGAAGGTGTTCTGCAAGAGAAATTGCGCATGAAAACTGTGGAGTTTGAAGCCTTGAAGTTACAATAACTCCATCTTCGCATGCATGGACCTCTCTTTGTCCAATAACTCCATCGACTGCATCATCCTCTTCAACCTCCACCACAACAGCTTCGACTTGTTCTGCACTACATGATGCAAATGCATCCATCAAATTCTTACGTGCTGCCTCCTCTTCCCTCTTCCATTCGCGACGTTTGTCTTCTAAACTTTTGGTCAAATACTCTTCAAACTCGACAACCCTAGGGTATCACTCAAGCATCAATAATGGTGCCGATGTTTTCCTCTGCTCCTCGTGCTGATATTTCTTCCTTTTCGATTTACTCTTTGACACAATTGGTTCTGGTTCGTCAAGCTCTTCAATGACCACAGTGGGTTTTTTACAAGCGTTCACAAATTTTAGAAACTCCTCCGATTCTTCCTTTCGCTTCTTGAGCAAGGCGGCCGCCTCTGTCATCTCCACGAGATAAATGTGAACTAGCTTTGTGCTAGTAGCCGCGACTTCGAGGAAAGGGGCCAGATGTGGATCGTCAGTAATGGGCAGCAATGGACCTCCTATTTCCACGCCCATACAACCATAACTGTACCTTAGATTAACGTAATAGAACTCACAGATGGTTTTTCTATTGTACCCCAACCGCAACACCATGCTGGAAAGATCTAAGAGCTCGAATTGGCGAATCCAGCAATAGTCAAAGAATGTCAATTGCCCCCCCAACATACTTCTTCTGTCTATTGATTTCGAAGATTGACCCTCCGTGATGAAAAGCGACGAAAAACATCCTGGCACGGTCCCCTGTTAGGGTTTGTATATAGTTAGAAAAATTCCAAATTTAAACCAACAAATTTCACATATCAAGTCCTAAATCACAGTCAAAACAATTTCCCAAACGCGACGACATCAAAATAATTTCACAAAACCTCCCAATTTTCGGAGCCCTAAATCACAGTCAAAATCGCTTGCTTGGAATTTTAAATTTGAACTTACTATATTCTTCTTCCGGAACAAAGAAATCCAGTCGAGGATCGCGAATGCTCCATGTTTCTGGGTCTACGTCGATTATCTCCGGTCCTCGACCCCTTCTACCGTATCTAGGTGATGCCGGAGGTGATGGTGACGAAGACGATGGCGTTGGCGGGTTCTTTTTGCGCCTTGAAGAACTACGGCCGGAGGACGCTCCAGCAGAACTTCGTCTCCATTTTGGAGGCATTGATGAAAATGGCATGAAAGACAGCGGCGTTTTCCGAGAATGAGTAGAAAATTGTGGTGAGATAGGGTTATGCCAGACGAAAATGATGAAGTGAAAGTGGATTGGAGGGAAATAAGAAAGAGAAGCAACCGCCTAAGTGTTTTGGCGAATTGGCAAAATTTTAGAAATTGCAATGCAGGTCTGAAGCGTGGGAAGATAATATGGGACAAAAGACATGCTTTTCTGTCACATCAATTGCTTTTCGCCATCACGTCAATAGTACATGCAACAGCCAATGCAGTGGCGACCATACAAAAGGGCGATTTTGCCCTTCCAAGCCCTGAGGGTGTTATGGTCCGAAAAAATACGATTTGTGAATATATATTTTGTTAGATACCTGTGATGAGATTTTTAAATGTTAGGAGTTTCTGCTGTTACACAGCGAAAAGCTAGAGCCTTTTGTGAAGTTCACTCTTTATATAAAAGTGAAAAATACATTAAACTAACTCATATTTGAACCGAACCATGCAAAATAAAGATCAAAATCGATGCAAATTCAATTTATTAACTTTAGTCATTCGAGTTCCAATATTTAGGTTGGGTATTTTTATCATCTTTAGCGGAAGTGTGATATTCTAAACTTTGTACAAATGGCTAAATTTTTGAGTGGTAGTATAAAATTGGGTTCGAACTACTTGAACGTTCTGTTTGAATATTGATAATCTCTTTAAGTTTGAGCTAAGTCGAAGTAAAACTACAATTAATTTATTATCATTGTTGACATTTATGTATAAGTGGAAAAACTTCATAAATTCAAAAGGCTAGAAGCACGATGGCCGTTCCATCTATAAAAAGTCCACGACAATAATAAAAATAGACAATGTATTAGCTGCCACGCAAATGTTTTAAATAGGCAATGGACCTCTGTATTTCTTGAATTAAATTAGCCGCCGTTGAAGCAATGCTAGATGACAAGTCGAAATGCTTTTCCCTTTTCCTTTCTCCTATGCCTTTTTTATGTTTTTATCGATCATACTAACATGAATTAATCTTTTGATTCCCACTAGTAGTGATATCAGTAATCACGATTCCAAAATTCTAATTTTACACCCTAAATCACGAAGCATAAACTTCAAATCTTTGATTCGGAATTATAAAATAGTAACGAAGCCATCAATTATTTATGCCACCTACGAATAAATGAATATTCTCGTGACTTTAGACACGTTGGAAGGTCGAAACATCAAATGAGAAGAGTAATTACTAATTAGAGACCAACAGCATGTCGGAATGGATCTAATTTTTTTTTTAAATGATAAAAATATACTCCATTTGTTATAATTTTCAACGGAAAGACGTTCCGTATTAGCACATGCATGCATTGTTGCATTGTACCATTGGAATCCGAATTTGTACGTTTGTAATTTTTGTGAAACGCAAGTTGGCATGTGGGCACCCACACACGTTTCTCACCTACCTTGACCGTCACCGATTTCCCAGGAAAGCACGCGCCCGGGCGACACGTGTCCTATTTTTCTTGTGCGCAAATCCAGGCAAATAAGCCAGCGGAGGAAGGTTCAACTGCACCGCACCACGTTTCCGTGCTCCCTCCTCCAACCTTTTTGGGCATCTCTCTCCTGTAAGTTTTGATTCGCTCTACATCATAATAAGTAATAACTCACTATTGACCAGCTAGGACTCTCTCCATCTTCATCGTTTCTCTCTCTAGAAG
This sequence comes from Salvia splendens, assembly GCF_004379255.2. Lineage (NCBI taxonomy): Eukaryota > Viridiplantae > Streptophyta > Magnoliopsida > Lamiales > Lamiaceae > Salvia > Salvia splendens. The sequence continues at coordinate 8,913,474 of NC_056037.1, forward strand.
TGAGCCTTGGACGACACTTCTTTTCTCTTTACCTTTTCCTTTTAGCTCCGCAGGCTTTGTGTGTGTATGGCTTAGTTTCATGAATTTGCATCTGTTATGATTTGTTTTCAGGTGATCTCCTGTTGAAGTTTAAGAAACGCAAAACATGACGGCGATTCAGAGGCTTTCGAGAACTTTCCGAGAGAATTCTTCACTTGCTAAAATGCTGATCGTTTTCACAGTCGGGTAATTCACTTTTGCGTTTTTTTGTTTTTCCTTGAGTTTTATTTCGCTGTTGGAATTCTCTGCTATTTTTGGTTAGTTGGAACCTGAATTTGTGCTTGGAGAGATGGCATGGAAATTGTGTCTCATTTGTACATTTCTGCGCGGTTTTACCGTTGCACGACGTCGCCATGGAGTTTTGTTGGCGGAGAGTGATTGATTGATTGATGTAAATTATGGCTCTCGGTTTTAAGATGTCTTAATTGTGGTGTGTACGGAAAGCTGAGTTTTGTTTTGTTAGTATGCCTTGAATCTGTTCGGATCATGTTTCCTAATTGAGATATGATTATGTTTTCGAATTAGGATATGATCCCATGTGTGCCTATTTATATGAGAGTAGAACACATAATTCTGTGATCTTAGATCCAATCTGAAATCTATAGCCATAATCTGAAAACACTCTGAATAAAATTTGTTCTCCGTTCCTGCCCGTGGATGTAGCCAATTGGTTAACCACGTAAATATGTGTCTTCTTTACGTTTCTGTTTATCTTGATTACACAATTACTCTATTCTGTCACAACATGTTTTATTTTGGTTTGTTTTTTAGCATCGATTAAGAAAGGCTGTTAATATGATTATATGATATGAATTCATGATTATTGCGCCACGATTAGATGGATAGATTCTGAAGATCTGAACTGCATGAATGTTAGTTTTGGATACTTTCTTTGTGTTTCTCATGTTTTTAACAATAGATGTATGCAGTAAGATAAGCTGTAGTAACAAATAATGCATTTCCTTGTTGGTTTGCTTAATTCCGTACAAATGTTTGATAGTCGAACCATATTCTAGGTAGAGTGTTTGATGTGTGCCTTTGCAGAATTTTCGAGAGTTCAGATCACATTTGGGGGAGAAATATGTTGGGCTCATCATTGTCTTTACATGATTTGAAAACCTTACTGAATCCCAAACTTTTTGCGCATTGATGGCAGTGGTGGGGGACTTGTGGCATTTTCTGATGCTAAATCAGACGATGGAATAAGTATTGTCAATCCATCTGAGGCTGATGACAAGAACAAGAAAAAGAGAGTTGTGGTACTTGGAACTGGTTGGGCTGGAACAAGTTTCTTGAAAAACCTGAAAGATCCATCCTATGATGTCCAGGTGATATCACCACGTAATTTTTTTGCATTCACCCCATTGCTACCAAGTGTGACAGTTGGCACTGTGGAAGCTCGCAGCATTGTTGAACCCATCCGCAACATTGTCAGAAAGGTATTCAGTTTTAGCAATTGAGTTGCAATCCTGTTCTATTCTTGAATACCGTACAACTTTATCTATCATTTTTTAAACTTTGCACACTTTATTACTTCACAATTTACATGATTCTTTTTGTTACTCTATTGAGCTTTGTAAAGTCATCTTACAGAAGTTTTGCAGTTTTTTTTCCTATGGAACAATTGTCAGCATGGCTTTTATTTTTGCATTTTGGTTGCTATTATTTTATTGCTTACTTAGTGGAAGGTTTGTGCAGAAAAATGTAAATGTTCACTACTGGGAAGCCGAGTGCTACAGGATTGATGCAAAAAATAAGAAAGTCTACTGTCGATCTCATCTGGCTGGTGATCCCAACCAGATAGAGGAGATTGTTGTAGATTATGACTACCTTGTGGTTTCTGTCGGGGCCCGTTCAAATACATTCAATATCCCTGGTGTGGCAGAAAATTGCCATTTCCTGAAGGTAACATTGAAAAACTTGTCTTACTATAGGAATGTGGCTCCTTTGTTGCATACTATAAACTTCTTGGACTGGATCAATAGCTTCTCCCAACATTGGTAAAAGCGAGAGTGATTCCATTAACCATTGATCTGAGTAAAAGTATGATCACAGATTTTTGGTGCATGAACTTCATAAAATATTATATATCCTATTTTTGTAGGTTTGTTGGCATGAAAGTTGTTATTCTCTTCTTGCTATTTTTAACTTGGATTTGATACTGTATGTTCTGCAGGAAATAGAAGATGCTCAGAAGATCCGCAGGAAGATTGTTGATTGTTTTGAGAGGGCGAGTTTGCCTAATCTAAGTGATGAAGAAAGAAAAAAAATTCTTCATTTTGTCGTCGTTGGTGGAGGTCCAACTGGTGTGGAGTTTGCAGCTGAGCTTCATGATTATGTGACTGAAGATCTAGTAAAACTATATCCCAAGGTTAAAGATGCTGTTAAGATAACACTTGTTGAAGCTACAGACCATATTCTGAACATGTAAGTAATTACTTGTTTGACTCAAATTTTTTGTGAGTAAGCTACTCTGCTCAATACTTTGATTAGAAACGTTTTAAATTACCCTTTTGTCGCTGCTGTTATCCATCTAAATTTATGTATTGGGCATATTGTAGGATAAATCTGAAAAGTACTATATTCTTTTCAACTTTTAGAACATTGATATAGATATCACAACCTTGGAACCTCATTATTTGAGATATCTATGATGTCCTAATAGATGTGTTCACTATGCTTCCCTTGTATTGGCTCATAAATAGACCAGCATTATCATTTCTCGATAGAAATAGCATTTTTTGTTCTATAACATGCTTGCCTATACCAGTACTTTGGCAGAGATGGGTAACAGGGCACGTCTTCTTCAGGTTCATTGATTTTGTTTTTTTTGTGCCACCCACACTTAGGTTGCTTTCTTAGTATCTGGGTTTCTCGTATGCATAGTTTACCTCTAGTGGAGATGAATCATGGACTCAAGATGAAACATTTCATGTTTGTCAACTGACTGAGGACCTATTATTTCATACAATTTTATCTGTGCAGGTTTGACAAACGAATTACTACTTTTGCTGAGGAAAAATTTCAGAGAGATGGAATTGATTTAAAAACCGGGGCAATGGTTGTGAAGGTAACAGATAAAGAAATTTCCACTAAACAAGTAAAGAATGGTGGTGAAATATCCAATTTGCCATATGGCATGGTTGTGTGGTCAACTGGAATTGGAACTCGCCCTGTTATAATGGAATTCATGAAGCAAGTTGGTCAGGTAGAAACTCAATGGTCTATGAGGGTTTATTTATGTTTATCTATTGTTATATTTGCTGTTTTGTCATGGTTTATGAATCCAAACGTAGTTGTTTTAAAACTTGGTCTTTTTTGTTACCCAGGGTAATAGACGTGTACTAGCAACTGATGAGTGGCTACGAGTAGAAGGGACGAGTGACATTTATGCACTGGGAGACTGTGCCACAATCAATCAGCGCAAAGTCATGGTATCATTTCCTTATAGACCTAATTTTGTCATAAAGACCCTTCTCATCCTTAATAAGAACCTTGATTTGCTAGTTCATAACATCCTTTCATTTCTTTCTGCTTCACTGGGTGGTAGGAAAATGATATTTGACTTCCAGTATGCTACTAGATTAGTCAAAATAAACCAGCATCATATGGAGATCACAGGACTATTATTGCTTACAAATTCTTTGATAAACCAGGAAAATGATATTTGACTTCCAGTATGCTTACAAATTCTTTTCCTAGATAGTTTTGCTGCTGAAAGAGTAACTTGCTGCAAATATATGATTCATGTGCTTCAGATCTCGTAACCTGATTTTGAGCTCGGGTCTTGTATCCTATGTACCGTGCTAGTCTCTATTCTTCTTTTATACTTAACATATCATATAGTACTTGCAAGCATAGAAATTGAGGTTAAGTTTGTGGATGCTTGTCTAAAGAAAACAAGCCACAATGACTATTTGAAACTCTTTCTCCAAATGATGTTTTGCAGACTATTTTCACGTTTGTTAAGTTGTGGCATTCATATTTTGCAATCAGTTTTAGATTTGGTTCTGTTTCAGTTTCAGTTTCATAATTCCTGACAAAGTAAAACCCTATTTCTTATCACTCCAGGAAGATATTTGGGCTATATTTCAGAAGGCAGATAAAGACGACTCCAAGACACTTACTGTCAAGGAATTTCAAGAAACACTCAAGGATATCTGTGAAAGATACCCCCAAGTTGATCTATATTTGAAAAATAAACAGTTGAGTAGCCTCGTTGATCTTCTGAAAGATTCAAAAGGGGATTCTGCTAAGGAATCAGTTGAAGTGAATCTGGAAGAGTTCAAGGCAGCTCTTTCTCAGGTCGATTCTCAGATGAAGAATCTTCCAGCAACTGCCCAGGTTCGTCTCTACAATGATACATCATGGTGAATTTAATCTCTCCCTCTATTGCAAAAATTATGACGGCATCCTAACATTCAGTTGATGACATTTCAGGTTGCTGCACAGCAAGGTTCCTATCTTGCTGACTGTTTCAACCGCATGGAATACTGCGAGGAAAATCCAGAAGGCCCTCTGCGGTTCAGGGGTGAAGGACGTCACAGGTTTCGTCCTTTCAGGTCTGAGCTCATGTCCTTGCATTCTAAATGCTCCATAACCCCTGCTCCTAGATATTTTCTATACTATAAATCAGATAGCCGAAAGCTCCTTCACTTTCCTTAAATTTAGTTAATCCAACAAAAAATCGAAACCATTCAGCAGCAACAGTAATTAAAAATCAGAGTTTAGGGGCAGAAGATATGAATTTCATTCTAATGTAAGGTGTACCTATATAATATGGTCTTCTAGGTACAAGCATCTCGGACAGTTTGCTCCTTTGGGAGGGGAGCAAACGGCAGCACAGCTTCCTGGAGATTGGGTTTCAATTGGTCACAGCACTCAGTGGCTTTGGTATTCTGTATATGCAAGGTGCGTTTGGATTATTCATTTCTTCTGTTGGATTGATTGGTTTAGCAGCAAGCCCTTCTTTCCATGTAATTGATTGCTTTGCGTTTGTGTGTGTTTCAGCAAGCTAGTAAGTTGGCGTACTAGAGCGCTGGTGATATCCGACTGGGGTAGGCGTTTCATCTTTGGCAGGGACTCTAGCGGCATCTAATCAGCCAGAATGATCTAACTCTTCTCTCAATAAATGTTGCTACATCTCTTTATTCGGTTAATGGTACATACATACATCTTGAGTCATTTCTATCGTCTAGGCGGATGACAACGACTACTTTTGCAGCCGATTTACATAAATCCACCATGCCAAATTTTGCAGCTAGATGTGAGATACAATGGCTTGGCTTTTTTGCTTGAGAAATAATGGTTGTACTCCGTCCATATATGCATATATATGTGAATTTCTGGTGTTGTATACAAACAGTAATTTGAACAATATTTCTCTCTTGTTTTAAAGTTGTACGCAAGCGTGCTTTATTCCACGGCTTTATACATATGGCGAAATTTCCATTTTCGATGATTTTAGAAAAAAAACCCTGATTGAAATTTAGTAACAGTCTATACTTGAGACTATTAATTAACTTATCAATAGTCACAATTCAGATTTTCCAGACCCCGCAGTAAGGGTAAACTCTTGATTGTCAATATTCAGTCTCAACTTGAGACCTTTTAAATTACTTGTAAGTAACATGAATATAATTTTCTATGCTTTGATCACATCATTCAATTTGCGTATGACTATTAGTTTGTTAAATTTATGAGTTTTCCATGCATTTATTTTTTTAAAAAAAATTGAAAGTTTCTATAAAACCTATACTCCTAGTAAAGAATACTTTCCACTTAGGAATAAGAATTTGTAGTCCAACACTAGAATAACTATAGTAATATACCCGGCAGATACAAAACTATATCATTAGTCGTGAATTTATTCCATATAACGACAACTAAAATGAGTGGTCGTAGAATAGACGATTGTGACTTAGAATTAACGACCGACTCGGCAGAGTAAACTTAATGACTGATATATCGCAGTTCGTAGAACTAAAATACTCCGTAAAATATTATCTCAAGAAAGAACTTCATTAGCAAATTTCACAACGGAAAATGCAAACGAACATAGTTTGTTGAAAAAAAAACTGTATTCATAATTTAGTACTTACAGCACAATTCCCCTAAAAAAAAGTACCGACACAAATATTACCTCCTAAAAAAAGGTACAAGAGATATTCTAAATGTTTACCATAATATAGTATATAATCATGAAATTGATTTTATTCTAAAATAATTTTAGCACATCCGTAGCATGAATGGTACCTCGCTGTACAATTTTAGTGAAGCACAAGGATCACGCCAAATAATCAGTAGAGATCAACTAATCAATTATGCTAGAGAATATTCTAATCACAGGTGTAAATTTCACAGAAAAAATCAACAGCCTTGATTTATCCGAAAAAGGTGTTCACAGATAATAATATATGTACTCTAGTTTTTCCTCACCACTACTCATGCATGCATGAGTACTTACGAAAAGTATTAAGGGAAAAAAGAAGAAACAATTGATTTCAAAATCAGTTTCAAGTAACCGTGAAAATGACAATAGAGATCGGTGGTCCGAGCAGTGGAGACGGCGGCAGCGGTAGAAATGTGGGGAAGGGGTTTGGACCACCTCCTGCGTTCTTGACCAAGACCTTCCACATGGTCAATGATCCAAACTCTAACTCCATAATTTCTTGGGGTAAATTAGGTGACAGCTTCATTATTTGGGATCACATCAAGTTCTCTGTTGAAATACTTCCCAACTATTTCAGACACAACAATTTTTCAAGCTTTGTCTACCAACTCAACAACTACGTAAGTATACATACTTACACACAAACATGTCATTTTTAGTTAATTAATTGGTGTTTAATTTGATGATGATCATAATCATTTTAGGGTTTGTGTCATGATCAAGATATGCACTTTTCCATCAACTTTTACTGATTTCTGGCCATTGGTTAATCAATAAGTATTTTTTGTAGTAGCTAATTAATAGTATGTGTTTGATTTGATGATGGTGGTTCATACATCATTTTATACATTCTCCATATGTTTGTGCGTGATCTAGATTTTCACTTCTCCTTTAACTTTTACTAAATGATTAATTTCTTGCCTGTTGACTAATAGTAAGACATGCTTAGCTAATTAACAAGTGCTTGATTTGATGATGATTTAATATAGGGTTTTCGTAAAATTGGGGTGGAAAATCAATGGGAGTATATAAGTCCAGATTTTCAAGAAGGGAAACCCCATCTCCTCTACAACATGAAGAGACGATCACTCCAAAGCTCAACTCCTCGACACCAAAAAGACACCCTCTCCCGCACCCTCGAAGCCCTAAACAAATCCATCGACGAATCGACACAAGAAATCAAGAAGCTAAAGAAGCACCAATCAGACCTAGAGCTCAACATCGCCACGCTCAGACAAAAGGCCACCACCCTCGAGGCCAAGTCCAACAAACTCGTGGCGCAATGGGCCAAAGCATGCGAGATCATCGTCATGAGAGAGAAAGAGAGGAGAGAGAATCCCACCCTCACTGATCAAGAAATCCCACCTCAAGAAAATGAAGAGGATCATGAAAATGAGGTGGTGAAAGAAGAGGCGGAAAGGCAACCGGCAGTTTTATCATCGGGGGATCATGAATCAGAATCAGAATCGGCAGCCATGATCGGAGAGTACTCCGTTGTGTTGGAAAATGTGACGAAGAGACTGTTTGAAGATGATGAGGTGTGTGAAGATGAAGCTGCAAATAGGAATGCTATGGCTCAAGATTTTGAAGAATGGCTCATCCACACTTCTACTACTCTTTGGTAATTTAAAATGTAAGTGGCCTTTTTTCACACATACTACTATTATTTATTTAAAGTTTGGGTATTTCAATTAATCTTGCACATTTACATACATGGTTTTCTTGTTATTTGATGGTGTTTATATTTTTATTTTGGAATAGATGCCGGATTGATTCTGTTGCTGGATGGGAAGAAGAAATCATGCAATCCATAATTTTAGCCTTTTTTATGCATTAATAGTTACAGATCTATATATGCTTTGTGGAGTTATGTGAGTTGAGGTCTAGTACTACTGTATTTAGCTTGGTTTTATGGTAGTTTATGTTATTGCTGACTACGATATGAAACGGTGCCTAATGTCTCAAAATATTACTAACATTTTATTTTCCAAATATTGGCACTGTCAATTCATTCTTATCATATTATTATTATATTTGGTTTGAAATGCAATTGGTAATTAATTAACATTAGAGAAACGCTGATATTTGGAATTCAGTCATATATATATATATATATATATATATATGGAGATGATCAAAATAAAAATGCATTTAAATCTAGAAATGCAGCCCAAATCTTGGCCCTAGGATTAGATGATCTAATGGTCAATAATTAACCAAAAACACGAAAGATAATAATATATATATATATATATATATATATATATATATATTCATCTCCCTATATATATATATATTCAAGTTCAACATGTAAATATTGTCTAAACATTCAACCGAATCTCAGCCCCAAGATTTTGTCATCTAACGGTTAGATTAATGTCACGTGTCATTTAATAATGTATATTTTTACTCTAATAATGTACACTGACTAATAATGTAACATTATAGTATAATAATGTAGATTTTCATTCTAATAATGTATACCGACTAATAATGTAGATTTTTCATCAAATAATTTAGCTCTGCTATTTTGATCACAACCATCCAATTCAAGGATCCAAGGGCTGTGATCTGTTTGAAGCTTAACACTAAAGAGCTGTGAGGACCTTAATATACCCATATATATATAGTAGTGATCTAGGGAAACCACTACTTAAATGCATAACTAGAGAACACAAATTTAATTCACTATAAGAGCTATTTAGTTCACTATAATAGTGATTTAGTTCACTATAGGAAGGAGTGAACCAAAACGCCTTTACAGTTAACTAAATCCTTCACGAAGTAAATACTTCACTATAATGTTGTTTTAGTTCACTCCTTCTTGTAGTGAACTAAATCACTCTTATAGTGAACTAAATCGCTCATATAGTGAACTGGATCATTTTGATCTAATGACTGAAATTTGTTCTCTAGTTATACACTTAGTATTAGTTATATTTTGATAATCTCCATATATATATATAGAGTAGTGATATAGGGCAAGTGCCCATTAAGCACATAACTAGAGAACAAATCACAACCACAAGATCAAGAAAATCAATGGCTAGTATTAATACATGTGATTTTTGAATTTAAAGGAGAAATTAGTTCCATCTATCACAAATTTACTTCACAATAACAAGGCAGGGGGTATAATGGTCATTGCACAGAAAAAATTAGGTTACATAAATTTTTATCTCATTTGAAAGTTAAGCTCGATCTCTTCTGCAAATTCCCTCATCTTCCCGCTTCATACTACTCTTGGGGTTGAGATCGCGCGGCGGCGCTTCCATGAGCACGGAGAACAAAGCGTCCGATTCATCGCCGCTGCTGCTGTTAATATCGGTGTTGGAATCGAGAAGCGCCGCGAGGAAGGAGCTCGGCGCCGACTGGTATCAAGCTAACCCGGAGCTCTGCTGCTACTGGTGTTGATGTTGATCATGATTGGTGACGAAATCGGCGTCTTGCTTGAAATTAGTGGTGTGAGAGGGATTGGAGTGGAGGAAGTCTCTGGAAATGGCGTCTGAGCTGAACAAAGTTGGAGATAAGAGGTTTTAATTGGAAAACATTAATGGAAACTCGTATAGAATTTTAATTGGAAAAGGTAATGAGATTGAATGGTGGTGGAAAGCGGTGGGTGGATAGATTCAATAGATCGAATTTTTTTGGTGCAAAACAGATGTAGGTAAAGAGAGAGAGATGAGGTTGTGCGTTAAATTGAGGGAATTGCAAACGGGTTGAGGAGATTAGCGGGGAAAATAAAGTCATGTGGCAGAGAATTAGAGATGTATTTTGTTATAGTGATGTATTTTGTTAACATCAGTGAAGTAAAAACATGGTTATAGTGATGTGTTCCACGGTTAGAGTGATGTTTCTTTGATTTTTTGTTATAGTGATGTATTTTATTAACATCAGTGAAGTAAATATATGGTTATAGTGACGTGTTCCAGGGTTAGAGTGATGTTTCTTTGATTTTTTGTTATAGTGATATATTTTATTAACATCAGTGAAGTAAATACATGATTATAGTTATGTGTTCCAGGGTTAGAGTGATGTTTATTTGATTTTTTGCTATAGTGATATATTTTTTAACATCGGTGAAGTAAATACATAGTTATAGTGATGTGTTCCAGGGTTAGAGTGATGTATATTTGATATTTTGCTATAGTGATGTATTTTGTTAACATCAGTGAAGTAAAAACATGGTTATAGTGATGTGTTCCAGGGTTATGGTGATGTTTCTTAGATTTTTTGCTATAGTGATGTATTTTGTTAACATCAGTGAAGTAAAAGCATGGTTATAGTGATCTGTTCCAGGGTTAGAGTGATGTATCTTTGATATTTTGTTAACACCAGTGAAGTAAAAACATGGTTATAGTGATGTTTCTTTGATTTTTTGCTATAGTGATATATTTTGTTAACACCAGTGAAGTAAAAACATGGTTACAGTGATGTATTTTAGGGTCAGAGTGATGTTTCTTTGATTTTTTGTTATAGTAATGTATTTTGTTAACATCAGTGAAGTAGATAATTACCAATTACCCAATCAAAAACTATACACAAACAAGCTCCCACTGCTTTAATTTGGATCGCACCACAAAATCATCTCATCATCCACTCCACAATCAGTCTCTATTCCACACATCACTCTAAGCATGTACTTACTTCACTGAAGTTAACAAAATAGATCACTATAAGAAAATATCACATACACTTCACTCTAACCGTGGAACACATCACTCTAACCATGTATTTACTTCACTGATGTTAACAAAATAGATCACTATAAGAAAATATCATTGATTTTGTATTCTCCATACACAAATTTCTTTGAGTGAAAGAAAACTTGGAGTGAAAAGAATAGAGCTGAAATATAAACAATCACCATCTATTTCCCCAATCAAATCAATTCCTATAAAATTCCTATAACAATTCCTATAACATTTCTCTTGAATAACATATCGACAAAATTGATGCTCGATACGAGAGCATCAATTCATGGGACCTCATGTCCGGCCTCGACGCCGATCGTATTGCCCAGTCCCCGGCGATTAAAAGCAATCTTCGTCGCAGTTGCTGAGCGACGAGAGTGATTCCGCGGGCATTGCGGCGGCGGCAGAGTGGACATTTCCATCTTAGTGAACTAAATCCTTCTTCCACTGCACAGCTGCAAAGCTAAATCTATAGAATCTAAATTCATGAATCCATTCGCAAAATTAGAACATGAAATCTGATTGAATAAAATTAGGCGAATGACATGGAATCAGAAGTTGAAACAGGAGCAGAATTAAAAGATCTGCAGCACTGCTCATTTCCGTAGATAGAAGAAGATGTGATGAATCCAGCGTCTTCACAGAGGATTTTTAGCCAAATCCGCAGCTTCCCGTGATCTCGATGGAGAAAAGAGGCGATATTTGGGCACGCAGACGATTGATTTCAGCTGCATACACTGCTCAGATGATGTTGTCCGCTTGTTTCGTGAGATGATTTAGTATAAAAAACATTTGAACAAATTTCAATCGATTTAGTATAGATCTTATAATCCTTAGATCGATTCTCCTACACACCTATTTTACTTCGATTTATTGAGCATCAAAATGTGAAGAAATGTCGAAATTGAGGGGAATTAGTGATCCTCTTTCGTGAGAGAAGGAGAGAGTGTGTGTTTGTGTGTAAGGGTGAATGGTGTGTGTATGTGAAAATATGAGAATAAAGTTGATTTCCTAAAATACCCTCATGCAGTTTTTATTAACTAAAAATGTTTACTTATTTTAGTCATTGGATTAAGATAATGTGTGGTTGAGATTTGTTCTCTAGTTATACACTTAATATTAGTTATACTTTGATCATCTATATATATAGAGTCCCACTATTCACAAATCCGCTCTTAAAGACCGAACCATCGAACCATACCAAATTAGGGTTTTTAGATCTAGTTTTTTATGGATGAGAGACACAAATTTATCAATTATTTTCGCCTTCATCACGAGCCTATTTTAATTCATCCGAAGGTAAATAAGTCATACTAACATGTTACGAAGATTTAACTTCATTCCAGTAGGTTTTTACTTCATTCCAGTAGGATTATTACTTCATTCCAGTACGTAAATGCGATTTTGCCGTCGCGTGCCGTTCTTTCTCTCTACAATATCTATCACCACCGCCACAACGCTGATATGGTGTAATAAACACATGGAATGATGTAATAAATTATTGGAATGCAGTATGTGTAGAAGCATTTGAAGTCCTACTGGAATGAAGTACAAACCTTATCCAATGAAGTAATAACGTTTCTGAATGAAGTAATAAACGCACTTGAATAAATTGCATTTTTTAATGTAAATAAAGTAAAAACTCAGGTCAATGAATTCAAATGAAACGTATGTTGAATCATTTCAAAACCTACTGGAAGAAAGTAAAAACATGTTATAGTTTCAAGGTATTACGTACGGAATGAAGTAATAAACCTATACAATGAAGTAAAATGAGCTTATAATGAAGACCGAAAAATTTACACAGCAGCACATCTCATAAAAAACTAGATCTAATGGCCCAGATTTGGTCTCTAGTTCGGTCTTTAAAATTGGTTTGACATTGATCACAACTCTCTCTCTCTCTCTCTATATATATATATATATATATATATATATATATATATATATGGATGTATTCATTTCCTTTTTTTAATCTTTTGTTCTATTGTTCTTTTTAATCTCAGCCCCACGATTTTGTCATCCGACGATTAGATTGATGCCACGTGTCATTTAATAATGCAGATTTTCAGTTGAATGATGCACACCGACTAATAATGCACCATTATAGTGTAATAATGCAGATTTTCAGTTGAACAATGCACACCGACTAATAATGCAAATTTTTCGTCAAATAATGCAGATCATCACAACCATCCAATTCAAGGATCCAAGGGCTGTGATTAAAAAGAACATTGGACTGAAAAGCTGCGAAGAACCTTAACACACCCATATATATATATATATATATATATATATGACGAACTAATATATATTCTTCGGTCCATTAAATGTCTCATATTTTCTTATTTGGACAGTCATCACTAAATTACCTATTTCGCTTTTACTAATTTTAATAAATGGAACCACATTCCACTAACTCATTCTACTCATAATTATAAAACAAATATATAAAAATGGACTCTATATTCTACTCACTTTTTTCATTCATTTTCTTTGTAAAGACAATAATTTCTTAAAGGTTAAGATTCAAAGCTCATCATTTTGCACAATCCAAATAAAATACGAAATGATGTACTAGTAACATATTTTTGGCGATAAGCACAATTCAATTGATCACACACTTCTCAGTCAATCAATAAATGATGGTTTGAATCGACTAGAACAGTTTATAAGTTAGTGTGTACGTGAGCCTTTTTTATTTCTTGTAACAATAAATAAAAAAAGGGATAGATAATAAATGTAATACCAATATAGAGGAGTTCTTGAAGATGTGAAACATATAAATAAGTGCTACTACTGTAGTAGTATTTGCTAAGAGCATTCGCAATAGCGGACTTCAGGACGTTCGCTATTGCGTCGTGGACGACAGACGCCGACGTCCCTTGCGGACGAGAGGTTGTCCGCGGCTGTGCGCGGACGTCCGCCGTGACATCCGCTATTAAGGGACACGACGGACGTCGGGCGGACGTCCCAAAAATTCGATTTAAAAAAAAACTCTATGTATACGGCTCGTTGAACGTCATTTCTTTCGCACCACTTGTATTAACGAGTTTCTTTTCTTTCTCTCTACGTTTCTATCGATAGATCCAAAATGGCTAGTGGTAGTGGTAGTGGTGCGGGTGGCAGTGGTAGTGGTGCGGGTGGTAGTGGTGGGGATGCTGCTGACACAATGTGGTAAATTAATGAACGGTTGTGGGCTTATACGTCTGCCGAGATAAATCATCGGATACAAGAGCACCTGCAGCGACATCTGCATCCGGTGGCACCTCACCCCATCATCCATCGTCGAGCTATTGTTTCACAGGACCACGTCGTTGTACATCACCGGTTGTTTGAGGATTACTTCGCAGAGGAGCCGCAGTTTGGGGATAACTTTTTCCAGCGACGTTTTAGAATGCACCGGCCGCTATTTATGAGTATCGTGAACGCTTTAGAGCGTCGGTACAAGTATTTCAGGTTCAGAGAGGATGCGAGTGGTAGACCCGGTCACACGCGTATACAGAAGTGCACTGCCGCAATCAGACATCTGGCATATGGAGGCGCAACCGACATGTTCCATGAGTAGTTCCACATCGTCTAGACGACTGCCCGCGAGTGTCTAAAGTATTTTTGTCAGGGCATTATTGAGATATACGGGGAAAGGTATCTTCGGAAGCCTACCTCCGAAGACTGTCAGGCTCTGATGGATATGCACGGGAATCAGCACTGGTTTCCGAGAATGTTAGGCAGCATAGATTGTATGCATTGGGAGTGGAAGAACTTCCCCGCCGCTTGGAAATGGTTGTACACGACCGGCTTCAAAAGCAAGAATCCAAGGATGATCCTCGAAGCCGTAGCTGACTACCGGCTATGGAGTTGACATGCGTATTTTGGAGTAGCCGTGTCGAACAACGACATCAACGTCCTAACTTCGTCACCCTTTTTCAACGAGCAGTGCATGGGCGTTGGTCCGGCCGTCAGTTGCATCGCCAACGACAACCAGCACGATATGTGCTACTATTTGGCGGATGAGATATACCCTAGTTAGTCCGTCTTTGTGAAGACGATCAGATGTCCAATAGATGAAAAGAAAGTCTATTTTGCGGGTCGACAGGAGGCGGCGCGCAAGGATGTGGAGCGGGCCTTTGGTGTGCTACAGAATCGATGGGTAGCAGTGAAGGGTCCAACACGGCTATGGTATCCCGAGTGCATCGCTGATGTCATGCACGCATGTATTATCATGCACAACATGATTGTCGAAAATGAAGGTCCAGTGCTGATTGATTGGACCAATGATGATGTTGATGCTGCCGGTCCAAGCCACGGCGTGGCCACCGCCAATGTACGAATGGGGATACCTCATGGGAACGCGGACTGGATCCGTGCATTTGCCGACATGCGCCAACAAGAAGTCCATATTTGACTCCAGAATGATATAGTTGAAGAGTTGTGGGCGCGGAGGGGTGCACGTTGAACAATGTATTTAATTATGTAATTTTTTATTTATTTAATTATGTATGCTTTTTTATAAATAAAATGGTTGCATTTTTTTCGTCTTCGTGTCGAAATTTTAATTCCGTAAAATTACATATTTGTGAATTTTAATTATTAGGATGTCCTTGGGGATGTCCGCTATTGTGGAGTGGGATGTCCATATGATGTGACAGTGATGTGGGATGTCCTTATAACGTGGCAGGAGGTGTTTTGGGATGTTCGTCGGGACGTCCGTCACTATTGTGGATGCTCTTAGCGGAGGTGTATTAAAATGAGTTTTTAGATAAATTAATACACGTGGATCCATCTCCACAATTCCCTTGATACAAAGTAAGTAACATAGTATCAATTAATAGTAGTATGAGTTATGAAAACTTTTTTGAAAATTCACATATTAAGATGCAATCATTTTTTTTGACAAAACTTCGGAAGGTTATACAATCATATCATGATAATTTATATTTAATGCAACCTATATTTATATTTGTTATCTTTAAAGATGACCAGCTCTTCAACATTCCTCCTTATAAGGAATTCACAATAAGCAAATTTTTAATTATGGAATGACGGCGGCGACATTGGAAGAGTAATAGTGTGTGTAATACTACTGGTAATATTGTATACTATGATTGACCCATCACATGATTAATGTACATCATGTGGTGCCGTTGAGAGGAGGTAATGACTTAATTACAACTCTTAATATTCTACTACTGGGACCCAAAAACTGCTCACGACACGACTCGGAATTCGTCAAACATTTCCGTTTTTGTTTCCATTATGATAGTAGTACTATTTCCTCGATTTTCAGTATTAATGAAGGAGTTGTGAAGAAGAGAGAGACAGAGAGATAATGGGCGAAGAGAAAGAATATCCAGGCAACTTGACACCTTACGTTATTATAACCTGCGTTGTTGCAGCCACAGGCGGTCTCACTTTTGGTTATGATATCGGAATTTCAGGTATTTTTATTGTGCTACTATTTTTTTCTTCGTACAAATAAAATATTTCCTAAATGAACAAAATCTTTAGAGAAAATAATTATTAGTAATTTACTTGTATTGTACAATAAACTATGAATTGTTAGGTCTTCCATAGATTCAGGAAGATTTAAGACAACATATTTGTAATTTGTCAAGCTTTAGGCCATAAAGTATATATGGCTAAAAAAAACACAGTTTGTAGTTTCCACCTAATTTTGTGTTTTTGGATGAAAATCTACCTCAGACTCTGATAATTCAAAATTCAAATCAATATTTTAAATCTCGTGCCTACAACAAACGTTTCAATTATCTTGGAACGAAGGAAGTATAACGAACTGTAAAATTAATCAATATAATAATTAATTACTAGAAACCCAATATAACGAACTTTTACCAATTTTAGCCTTTAGAATCTAATTTTGAGGCACAAAATTAATCGAGGCATTTTTGACTTCTTAAAGTTTAAAATTAAGACAATAAAGAAGTTGTGTTTTCGTTGTTAGTAGTAGTATTAATTTAGATATGAAGTGTCGCTGATTAGAAACATATGTAAATATAATTATTATGATTAACAGGTGGAGTTACCTCAATGGAAGCATTCTTGAAGAATTATTTTTCTTCAGTAGCGAAGAGGCAGATGGAGGATTCGGTGAATGCGTATTGCCTATTTGAAAGCCATTTACTGTCTATGTTTACATCGTCCTTGTATTTAGCTGCACTTTCCTCGTCGTTGGTCGCATCGACGTTGATGAGAAAACTTGGCAGAAGGACAACGATGGTGGGCGGAGGTGTGCTCTTCTTCGTCGGAGCTTTGATCAATGCCTTGGCCCCTTCTCATGCTCTATGGATGCTCATTTTTGGTCGTATTCTTCAGGGATTTGGAGTTGGATTTTCTATCCAGGTTTCTTAACTTTAGATATCCCAATATTTTCCACATTATTTCTTTTGTTTCACTTAAAAAATTCCCATCTTATGCTTATTAGATGTCCTATATTTTGATCCACGTAGACTTTTAAAAAATTATTTGACTTTATGAAAGAAAGAACATAGATAACAAAAGTTCATAGAGTGAGACTCTACTTTTACACAGTTCGAGTATTAGTTTTATATAATTCTCTTTCCGTTCCATCAAAGATGACTTAGTTTTCTTTTTTGATTTGTTCTAAACCAAAATGACTCATTATGAAAACAATTTTATCTTGTTCTCTTACATTATCTTCTCCACTTAAACACACAATAAAACTTCATAAAATCTTGTGCTGTCCAAGGAAAATGTCATCTTCTTGGGACGGAGGGAATAATTGATAGTCAAATGAGTTAATAGAATGTAGGATTCACTTATTAAAAATAGTAAAAAATGAAATGAGATATTTATTGAGATTCGTGTAATAAGAAAATATGAGACATTTAATGGAGGATAAGGCAAAGACTAATTTCCCCTAGTTTTTGTAAGAGATAAAAGTTTTATAATAGTGATAGGGTATACTCCCATGTTCTAATTACTTGTGTTTCTGCAGTCTGTTCCACTGTACCTCTCCGAGATGGCTCCTTACAAGTACAGAGGTGGACTCAACATTGGATTTCAATTATGCATCACCATAGGCATCTTAGCAGCTAATCTATTAAACTATGCATTTAACAAAATCAACGGTGGCTTCGGGTGGCGGCTGAGCCTAGGAGGGGCCGTCGTCCCTGCCACAGTCGTCACCATAGGCGCCTTAGCCCTTCCAGATACACCGAATTTCATGATCGAGCGAGGCAAGCACGACGAGGCCAGAGCCATGCTTAGGAGGCTTCGCGGCGTAGCTGATGTGGATCAAGAGTTCAACGACATCGTTTCAGCGTGCGAGGCGTCCAAGAAGGTGGAAAATCCATGGAGGAACCTTTTCAAGAAGAAGTATAGATTTTATCTGATGATGGCAATCGCCATTCCCCTGTTTCAAGGGCTGAGCGGCATCAACGTCATCATGTTTTACGCGCCCGTCCTGTTCAACTCCATCGGCTTTAACAGCCACTCGGCATTGATGTCGGCCGTGATCACTGGTGGGGTGAATGTCTTGGCCACCCTGGTCTCCATTTATGGAGTGGATAGGTGGGGAAGAAGGTTCCTTTTCATTGAAGGAGGCATCCAAATGCTCATTTCTCAGGTAAATCACTCCCTCATTCAAATGCTCATTTCTCAATTAAATTACTCCCTTCATCCTCCATTATATATTCCAGTTTTCCATTTTGACATGTCCCATATTAATTGTCTCATTTCATTTTTATCACTTTTGATAGTGGACCCCACATTTCACAAACACAGTTTCACTCATATTTTATCAGTATAAAAGTAAGATTCACATTTTACTAACTTTTCAACTCACTTTCTATTATAGTATTTCTTAAAACTCGTGTTAAGTGAAAGTGGGACACATATTGGAGGACAGATGAAGATGACTATAAGGTTATCTCATGTTCATTCCTATTGACCAAAACACAACACTATGGGTATCATCATTAGACTATCAGAGCTTTCCAACAGAACCTCGCCAATCGAACTTCAAAATTTTGAAAATTTGGACTAGTACAAAATTCCTAAAAATAAAAAAATCCATGCATCTTTTGATCAATAAAATAGAATCGGTTAAATACCGATAATTGGGTATAGTTCATGTTTTTGTAAGCCCAAAAATTTACTTGGTTTAAAATAGCTCCAATTTTGGAAATGGAGTGCTATTTTGACGAAATTTGATCAGATTGTGGTTGGAATATGCATCGGCGTGATACACGGGGTGGATGGAGCGGTAAGAGAGACGATACCCAAGTGGTATGCAATTGTGGTAGTGGTGTTTATATGCATATTTGTGGGTGGATTTGCCTGGTCTTGGGGGCCTCTAGCTTGGCTGGTGCCTAGTGAAATATTCCCACTCGAAATTCGGTCTGCGGCTCAGAGCTTGAATGTCTCGGTCAACATGGGTTGCACCTTTCTTATCGCTCAAACCTTCTTGACAATGCTTTGTCACTTTAAATTTGTCGTCTTCTTCCTCTTCGGCTTCTTCGATTTGGTTATGACTGTCTTCATATACTTGGTCTTGCCAGAGACCAACAATATTCCCATCGAAGAAATGCCTATGCAAATTGCTATAGTCCGAGTTTTGCAAGGCCTTTCTGACTAATAGTACTAGAGCTCCTTTGCCACACCAAGCCACCTAATTTGTTTTACATTTTTTATAGTATTATAGAGTTCTGTGAAAACGATGCCAGTTATTGCAACGTCATTTTCTATTTTGGTACATCAATTTTGTTTCAGCCAAATTAATTTCATGGGAAAATATGAAAAAACAATACTTAATCATCAAGTTTTAAAAATCATCAACTACTAAACCCATCTTTTTGGCTTGGGTGCCCAGCCCATATATAGGCCCATGTAGAGTTATAGTCATTCATTTATGTGTACTCCATACAGTACTACTATAATTTTCATATAGTATGAAAAAACAACAAAGCTTTACTCATACACCATCAAAATTATTACGAGCCCTTGTTAATAGTATCTTATAAGTATATAGAACGTATATGAAAATTGCTGACATTTGAAAATATTTCAAATTACCGAGCTAGGATTTTAAAAAGGTCAATATCACTTATGATTACATATCAATACCTAATTTTTGATTTTTTTTTTAAACTTTAATGTTCAGATGATCGAAAATCGAGCTAGTTTTCTTATTTGATATTTGAATGTTTTTAACATTAATGTTTCAATGATCGAAAATCTAGCTAGTTTTCTTATATAACACTCCAAATTCGGGTGCGACGATAAACCATAAAGCATAAGTCAATATTCTTTTGTATGTCGCGCAAATCACATATATAAATCCAAAAGTGACATGCATGCTCATACCGATAGAAATGTATTATGTAGGTTAGAATATAATGTTTTTTTAGTTTTGGAATCCTAGCACAACTAGTTAGCGTGTAGACTTTAGATAGTTTATACATTGGATTCTAGCTATTAGTAATTAAACATGACTTAACCAAGACATAGCCGACTATAATAGATTTACTTCCATTATTTGAGCATCAATTTGCTTTTTTAGGGCACTATAGCTCACTCGCATTTGTATCATTATGCCTAAATCATTGTTGACACAATAAATCAAAGAATAATGGTTTGAGGAAAGACATAAATAACAATCATTTTGATTGCAAATGTATGAATGTGATTAGAATATCTTGCAAATTATGATAAACCTTAGTGATATACATATGATCTTATTACATTGGCCCTTTTTCACTTGGAAGCTAAGTCTAGTTCATGTTTGAGATTTCACTTGCTCCTCACTCAAAGTCTTTTCAAATAATCAAATATTATGATGAATATTTTGAGCAATTTTTCCTTTCTACCAAACATTAGACAAAACCTTTAAACAGTAACACACCACTTACTTAACTATATGCTTCTTTTATAGGCATGTGGCAGTCATTTCACTCTACAAACTATATTCCAACAAACCATTAGTTGTCCTTGTGTTTCTTCCTTTTCCTAGTCCCTAGTTTGATAATAGACATACATAAATTATTTGAAAGTAATTGATAATCAGTTATAATTATTCGTATAGAGTATCTAATTACTCTATTCATAATTAATCAACAATTACCTATTAATAGTTTTTTTTTGTTTGAATGAGATTATGATGATCATGATATATGTTAGTAACTCCTAGTGATAGCAATTAAACAGGAAGGGGATTATCCGTTTTAATGCAAAACTATTGGAATCTTAGAAATTAATCAACTACTTTTGATTAGTACGAATTTGAAATAATTAGTTGGCTATTTTGGAGCGTTGGTAGAGATTTTATTTATTTAATTAATTATAGCCCCAGGGGATTTATGAAGTCATTTTGAGCTTTTTTTCTCTTTAAAAACATTTCAATAGATTTCCAACAGCTTAAAGCAATATTATTACGAAGGGATTTAAGGATTTAATGAAAAAGATTTAAAGTTCACAATAATAAATGCATTGTTAAGACTAATTTCATGAATTGATTTTATAATGTACGTACTCAAGTCAAATCCATTAACCTTTAATTTTTTTTTTAAAAAGTACTAATTGGATTTTTAAATATACTGTTCATATAATTATAACTATTTGAATCGTAAACGGAGTATAACATATATTTGAGTGTTGCTGTTTATTTGATGAAATTCTTTGCAAGTCTTTACCAATTCAATCCAGCCTATCAACATATATACGCAAGTCTGTTACAATAATAAGATTTTATAAGTGATTTCGTGACACAGATAGCTAGAGCTAAACAGATACGGAAAAAGGAAAACTAAAATTGATTGGAGTAGAAGTAACCCTTGGTTTCTTATTTTTATTTATTAATAGCAATATAGTATGGTTAATGATGAATCCGCAAATTTCTGATGTTAGTGAATGCAGGAAAATACAGATCACGACACAAAGAATTTACGTGGTTCGATTTACTGAAGTAAATCTACGTCCACGGGAAGAAAAGAGGGCAGAGTTGTATTGCTTGATCTGTTTTCTACAGCTTACAAATACAAACTTGCTATATGGTGTTTTATCTCTAGAGAGCTTAACCCTTTTCTATCTGATCTAAGTTCTATTTATACATTGAACTAAGATCGTGGCTTGCATCACCACTAATGATGGTTGTGGATGTCGTGGAGGTCATGGAGGTCCTGCATGTAGCGTAGGTCATGGCCTACGATCGTGGCCTGAGCTGACACCACGTGGTAGTGGGTGTGTTGGAAGTTGTGGAAATCCTGTATGGGTCCACTAACTCCTTGTTCGGTCGAATACTGAGACCGAACTGCTTTGGTTGCCGATCTGAGAGTAGAGCTTGATGCCGACCTGAGAGCAGAGCTTGATTGGTTGGCTTTTACCGAGCTGTAGGCTGAGGCCGAACTCTTACTGAGACCGAACTGCTTTGGTTGCCGATCTGAGAGTAGAGCTTGATGCCGACCTGAGAGCAGGGCTTGATTGGTTGGCTTTTACCGAGCTGTAGGCTGGGGCCGAACTCTTTGGTAATGCCGAACTCATACTCTTCCTTGGGCTTCGGGCTGATGGGCCGTCATTGCTGTTGGGCTTGTTTAGTACGCACCCCATCACTACCCCCCCCGAAAAGCGAAGTGAATCACTTCGGCGAAGCGAGTCACTTCGGCATTCTGGAAAAGGGTACGGGGGAGGCTGAAGTCAGGGGACGTGCCCTGCGCGTGACTGCATTAAATGCGGCATTAAATGCGACAGTAAAATCCGGCCGTCGAATCCTGAAAAGGTGGAATATGAAACGGTGCGATGATTTGAAATCTTTTCCAAATCTGATAAATACCGCCTTTCTTCATCATTTGAACACCTTTGCTATTGGCTTCTTCTGCACTCTATCTTTTGCGTGAAAAATTTCCTTCCGCTTTCAAAAATTTCCTCAGGATTTCTTCAAACTTTCAAAGAGTAAGAACCATGTCTGCTTCTTCTTCGTCTGAGTCTGGTAGCGGTAGAAAAGGGGGTAAGGGGTCTTCTAGCCGGAAAGAATCCGGGGAGAAGACCGTAGAGTATTTTCACAGTATCTTGAGTAAGGATACTGTGATATCCCTTTACGAAAAATACTCTTTTCCTGGGGGGAAGGCGGTGGTTCCCGACGATGATCATAGGGCTAACGACCCGCCGGAGGGTTATGCCACCGTTTACGAAGCCTGCTTAGAATGCGGGCTTCGTTTCCCTCTTCCCCCACCTTTTGTAGAGCTTCTTGATTTTTTTCAACTCCCTTTAGGTCAGGTGACTCCGAATTCTTGGAGGCACTTGTCGGCTTTTGCTGCCGAACTCCGTAGGTTAGATAAGGATCTGTCTCTGCGGGCAATCCTTAATTTTTTCCAATTTAAAAGGAAGGGATCTTGGTTTTACTTGATCCCCTTACAGCCTTTTAGGGCATTCTGCAAAACCAAGTGGCCGAAATGGCAAAACCGCTTCTTTTTTTATAATAGGACAGCGGCTCCGGGCTTTCCCTGGAGAGGGCCGAAGTCCGTGATTCCTCATCCTCGGTTAGAACCATTGGCCGAGCTCGATGGCGAGCTCAACAAGATTCCCATAGTTAGGAAACAATACACGGAGTCTGAGCTCGTCAAGGGCGACGTCGTGTTCGACATCTCGTCTTCGGACGAAGAGGCCGAGGGTGAGGATTTCTCTTTACCTTTATGTTCTACTGCTTTAACGAAGAAAACTAACCTTGCTTTCTTGCTTTTTGGCAGTGTACATGCTGAACAAGGCTACCCGAAAATCTTCGGAGTCCAAGGAGCCGGAGAGGCCGAAAACCACCAGCTCGGCGTCTGATGCCGAGAGGACTCCGAAAAGGCAAAAAACCTCTTCGGATCCGAAGAAGCCGGAGTCAACTTCGGCAAAGGGGAGGGGGAAGGCCCAGAAGCCCCCGAGAGCGCCAGAGAAAGACGTGGTCTTGGCGCCTCCTTCGGAACATATCTGTGAGCCGTTTTTATGGCCCACGGACTTCGCCGAGGTGAATTCTCTTCTTGATTTTCTGGCCTTGCTTTTTTCCTGTATTTTTTGTGGCCCCTTTGTTGACTTTTTTCTTTATCCATTTTCAGAGGAACGGTATGCTCTCCAAGCTCGTCACCGTCGAGCTCTCCAAAGCGTCCAATGACTATGCTGAGATGCAGAGGAAGTTGGCGGCTGCTTGTCATCGGGCCGAACAGGCTGAGGCTAACTTTGAGAAGGCCAGAGCTGCTAGGATTTCGGCCCAGGATGAAGCTCAGTTTGCCAAAAACCAGCTCGTCATCCAGCGAGAGCAGACGAAACGGAGTGATGCTGCCGCCGTGGTTGCCCAGGGGGAGGCTCTCCGTGTTTACACGGAGAAACTCTTTTTGAGCAGCCAGTTCTCGGCTTTTGTCGGTAGTCTGGTAAGGCTAATTACCGATAAGGGCGAGCAGGGGGCCGACGTCGTGCTGCCTCTGTACAGCCGAGAGATAGCAGCTCGGCTTCAGAATCTGCCGCTCCTTGAGAAGCTCGCTTCGTCCTCGGTCCTGCTTTCTGCAGACCGAGTCCGGAGTTGTCGAGCTGATCGGGACGAGAACCTGGAGGCTATCTTTGCCTCCGTGGGACCCGTTTCACCCGCTTCGACTTACAACGGAGAGGGTGAGGCCGAGCCGCTGGAGCAAGAGGTCGGCGATAAGCAGGCCGATCAGGAGGCGCAGCAGATCGGCTACGGTGGCGCCGAGCAGGCTGGGGAGAGCAAGGAGGCAGAGGCTGAAGCTGAAGCAGATAAGGAGAAGGAAGCTGAACCTCACCGAGAAGGCGGAGACGAAGCTAGCGAAGTATGATTTCGTCTCCCTTCTCTTAGTTTAGTTTCTTCCTTTATGTAAAATGGCCTTGAAGCCCTCCTTGTATAGAAAATTTTTTTTCTTATGAATGAAAAAATTCTTCTTTCTGCTCTTGTGTCTTCGTTTAGCCTTTCGTACTCTCTTACTCCTGTTGTGGTTTACTACCTGCTCGGTAAGCTGAAATGCCGAACTGACGTAGCTGCTTTGTATTCTTAACTCTCAAGGAGCTGGAGATACTTCACTGGAAACGGCTGTACTCTTCGGCTTTAGACGAAACTGAGAAAAGAGCTATAGCCGATCAGACGAAGAATGACGAGCTTCTGGCTCGTTTAGTGAAGCTGGAGGCCGATAATAAGGACTTAGAGTCCGATAAGAATGATCTGGAGGCCGAGCTGAATACGACCATTGCTGAGAGGACTGCGTACGAGGATTACATCCGTGTGCGCGGGGGGAATGACCATATCAGAAGTTCAGGAACGAGTTGACGAACTGTGGGAGGAATATAATGTACTCCGGAGGAACAATGCGCTGGAGAGCTCGGCTTGCCAACAAGTCGTGAAATCATTGCGGCGCTGGGCTTCTCGGTACGACATAGTTCTTGCCCGGCGTCCCTCAATTGAGAGATTCCTCCGGCATTTCCCGCCAACAGATGCTAGTACTCCAGCTCAAACCTCTGATTCACTTGCTCAAAACCCTACTCCCAGTCAGCAACGAACTCAGGGACAACCGGAGACGTCAAGTCGAGGACGGACTGAAGTTCGCAGAGGAGCTGTGGTTATGAGTGAGCAAGATCGGCAAATGCTTCGTGAAGAGACTCTTCGCCGCCGAGGTGCTAGGGCTTCCCTGGCTCAGAGAAGAGGTGGCAGGTCGATTAGAGCATCTCGTCGACCTGCTTATTCTGCGGCTGCCTGGAACGCCCGAACTCAGCTTCACGAGGATTTTGTGAATAGATGGCTCAACTTTAGCAACCCTGGACAGTAGAATAGTCCTTTGTAATAGCGTAACGCCATCTCGTAGGGTAGCGGAGTTGTGTGCCGAACAAGATTTGAAAAATGAAATTTTGTTTTCGCTTCTAACACTGTATTTACAGCTTAGCGAAAAATTTCATCGTACTTGTCCTCGGTCTTATGAAGTAAACTTCTTTGACCGGACTTGGTCCTTGGTCTTATGAAGTAAACTTCTTTGACCGGACTTGGTCCTTGGTCTGATGAAATAAACATCTTTGACCGGACTCGTCTTTGGTCTGATGAAATAAACATCTTTGACCGGACTCGTCTTTGGTCTGATGAAATAAACATCTTTGACCGGACTCGTCTTGGGTCTGATGAAATAAACATCTTTGACCGGACTCGTCTTGGGTCTGATGAAATAAACATCTTTGACCGGACTCGTCTTTGGTCTGATGAAATAAACATCTTTGACCGGACTCGTCTTTGGTCTGATGAAATAAACATCTTTGACCGGACTCGTCTTTGGTCTGATGAAATAAACATCTTTGACCGGACTCGTCTTGGGTCTGATGAAATAAACATCTTTGACCGGACTCGTCTTGGGTCTGATGAAATAAACATCTTTGACCGGACTCGTCTTGGTCTGATGAAATAAACATCTTTGACCGGACTCGTCTTTGGTCTGATGAAATAAACATCTTTGACCGGACTCGTCTTTGGTCTGATGAAATAAACATCTTTGACCGGACTCGTCTTTGGTCTGATGAAATAAACATCTTTGACCGGACTCGTCTTTGGTCTGATGAAATAAACATCTTTGACCGGACTCGTCTTTGGTCTGATGAAATAAACATCTTTGACCGGACTCGTCTTTGTGTTCTAATTTGGCGATTTTTGTCGCCGGGATCGAACTTTCCCTTGTCCTAATTCGGCGAGTTTTATCGCGTGGATCGGACTTTCCCAGTTAACCGAAGTGGTCTTATGCAGTAAACCTCTTTGACTAGACATGGTCGTCATCGGTCTTATGAGGTAAACTTCTTTGACCGAACTTGGTCGTCCTAATTCGGCGAGGTTTATCGCGTGGATCGGACTTTCCCTTATTGCAGTTCGTTTCAGACGAAGTGCTTATTTCTTAAGCCGAATTGTGGTCTTGTATCCTCCGTGGAAGCTTGGACTCACAGTCGTTGGCTTGTTGCAGTTCGTTTCAGACGGACTGCTTGTTAAGCTGAATTGTGGTCTTGTATCCTCTTTAGAAGCTTTGACTCACAATCGTTGGCTTATTGCAGCTCGTTTCAGACGAACTGCTTGTTTAAGCTGAATTGTGGTCTTGTATCTTCTGTAGAAGCTTTGACTCACAATCGTTGGCTTGTATATGTTCTAAGAAGGGGATCAGCCTTCGAAGAACAAGGTACCTCAGTAACATTTGTAAGAGACGACACGCACATAGACAGACAAAACGCACAGAGACAAACAAAGACCAAGCAAACCAAAGAAAGCACATTGACCGAACAGAACTCAAGACAGACTGACCGGACTGTCTCTTACAAATGAAACTTTTGAGGTTGGAAACGTACCATGTTCGGGGTACTTGTGCTCCTGACACGTGAGTCAATTTGTAAGACCCTTTGCCGAGGACTTCTGACACCCGATATGGACCTTCCAATGTGGGTTCGAGTTCGCCCAGCTTTTCTGCTCGGCTTACTTCGTTGTTTCTCAAGACGAGATCTCCCACTTGAAATTGCAGCTTTTTCACCCTTTGGTTAAAATACCGGGCTACTTGCTCCTTGTACTTGGCTGCTTTTATGCAGGCCAATTCTCTTCTTTCTTCGGCAAGATCTAGTTCGGCTCTCAGTCCGTCACCATTCATTTCTGAGGAGAAATTGAGTTCGGGGACTGGGTATGCCGATCTCAACCGGAATCACGGCTTCAGTGCCGTACACCATCGAGTTCGGCTCCGGTGTGACTTCGGTCATTTCGCCTGCCTCTGACTCCGGCTGCTGTGATTGCTATGCTTGATGGTGCCGAACTGATTGCTCGGCACTTTTAAGCGCAATCTGCGAACACTTGCTCTTTTTCGATCACCTCGGATGACCGCTATCCCTCCTTTGGTGGGGAAGGTGTTCGGCGAGGAAGCCTCTGATCGCTATGATCGGGCTTCTTTTTGTCTTCTCTAGATGAGCTGTCTAAAGACCGTTTTCGACGGTCTGCCTCATCGGCACGAGAAAACTTGTCCGCAATGTCCCACATCTCTTGAGCTGTTTGCGGACTGCATTCCACGAGCTTTCTGTAGAGAGCTCCGGGCAGGATTCCATTTTTGGAATGCCGAAATGACAAGTAGATCATTGAGATTATCTACTTGTAGGCATTCCTTATGGAATCTCGTCAGGAAGTCGCTGATCTTTTCGTCGCGACCTTGACGTATAGAAAGCAGCTGAGCCGAAGTAATCCGGGCTTCCGCTTTCTGAAAGAACCTCCTGCTGGCGTTCCCGATGAGCAGCTCGGGGAACAGCTTGCACATATGGACCTCATTGAGACCCTGGTTCGCCATATTATACTGATAGCGTCCCAGGAAGTCATGAGGATCCACCAACCCGTCATAAGTCATTGACGGAGTTCGGTAGTTCTGTGGCAAGGAAGTTCGGGTGATATCGGCCGAGAACGGAGTCTTCAATGCTCCGTACATGGCGAACCCGACATCTCTTCGGTATGGAGGAGATGGAGATCTCCTGTGATTCCGGTACCGAGGAGGAACAGGAACATGTCGGGGTTGAGGATTCTTCTTCCTGGAAGATACGGCACTACTGCGGTAGTGACTTTCATGTCTGGATGAGGAAGGAGAATCCACCGTTTTCGTCTTCGGCTCTTGGCTCTTTTGCAGGAAGGCTAAGAACTCATCCTGCTTCTCAGCCAAGAACAGCTTGACAGCCTCATTCAAACCAGGCTGCTGGGAAGACTCGGTGTGTGGACCTTTTGAGCGGCTTGTTCCTTCATCGTGAAAACTGGAAGTAGATGTCTCCCGAGGCTGTTTTCCGGACCTGCGGGCTGGACTAGCTTCCTCATGGTTTTCACGAACGGTATTACGGGTAGTGTGTGATCTGGTATGCATTTTTTTTGGGGTGGAAAAAGGGTCAAAAATTCGCTTATCACAAATTTGGTTCTCTGCTTCCCACAGACGGCGCCAGTGATGAATCCGCAAATTTCTGATGTTAGTGAATGCAGGAAAATACAGATCACGACACAAAGAATTTACGTGGTTCGATTTACTGAAGTAAATCTACGTCCACGGGAAGAAAAGAGGGCAGAGTTGTATTGCTTGATCTGTTTTCTACAGCTTACAAATACAAACTTGCTATATGGTGTTTTATCTCTAGAGAGCTTAACCCTTTTCTATCTGATCTAAGTTCTATTTATACATTGAACTAAGATCGTGGCTTGCATCACCACTAATGATGGTTGTGGATGTCGTGGAGGTCATGGAGGTCCTGCATGTAGCGTAGGTCATGGCCTACGATCGTGGCCTGAGCTGACACCACGTGGTAGTGGGTGTGTTGGAAGTTGTGGAAATCCTGTATGGGTCCACTAACTCCTTGTTCGGTCGAATACTGAGACCGAACTGCTTTGGTTGCCGATCTGAGAGTAGAGCTTGATGCCGACCTGAGAGCAGAGCTTGATTGGTTGGCTTTTACCGAGCTGTAGGCTGAGGCCGAACTCTTACTGAGACCGAACTGCTTTGGTTGCCGATCTGAGAGTAGAGCTTGATGCCGACCTGAGAGCAGGGCTTGATTGGTTGGCTTTTACCGAGCTGTAGGCTGGGGCCGAACTCTTTGGTAATGCCGAACTCATACTCTTCCTTGGGCTTCGGGCTGATGGGCCGTCATTGCTGTTGGGCTTGTTTAGTACGCACCCCATCACTGGTTAACGAAATGAGTGTATTAATAAATAGTGCATGCCAACCCAATCATGCCAGTGAAGAGAAAAGTATTCCTGGACGAAACAAACTTTTGGGGCTTAATAATACAGCATATATTAAAACAATATACTTCCGTCGATGTTAATTATCTCTTAATATTTCTACAACTTCATCATTAGTTTGTATTAATATATGTGATAATAGTATGGAAATTGTATGTGAATATAGTTTTATTATAGAATTGTGAGAAAGGGGTGAGGGAGCATATCTTATAGTACTAGTATAAGTTAAAACATTTTAGCCAAATATGTCATGTCTCATTCCATATACTATTGTCAAGCAAACAAGTCCATATTTACAAAAATTAATATACACAATTCACCATTACAATGATATTATCCCTCATGCCGCATAATCGTCTATATATTAATTAATTCTGGGTGTTGGTGACATGTGCTTTACTAATAATGGGATGAATGTATTTAGCCTCTCGGCTTCAAGTCCATATCTATACATGTACATTCCAAAATATTACTACAAGGCACCGCCCCATTTAATATCACTTTAAAATTTTTTAAATGTTATTCTCTAAAATATAGTAGTAGTACATAATTTTTTTAACTCATGGTTAATTGTATAAACTATAAAGCTGGTGGATATTTAATTTATAATAATAATCTAAAGGCTGGCATCAACAAAGAGGAAATATTAAATAAGAATCCGCCACAAACCAAATTATGGTAATTTTTGTCTTGTATTGAAACGGATTGGCCTTAATTAGACATTTAGCCTACTTTTTTTGTGGTCCCTTTTATTTTACTAAATTTTGTTTCCCAACTTTCCAAAGTCTTTATAAGAAAATATTTGCCTTGTGATGCCATGTTTCCCCATTTTCCGTTAAATTCATTGTTACAAAATCGTTTTCTATTTAACAACCAGTAACACCTAGCTACATATAGGAGTTGCTTCGTGTCGAAATATCGTATGTAGGAATATTGCTTTTCAAAAATGTATTACTCCATTTCAAAATTTGATTTATCAGTACAAAACAGTCATACTTCACCATCCGCGCGCTAGCTATTATATGGATTATAAATCTGTCATGAAACCATTGTTTTTTTTTGTCAAGACACCATTAATTCTCGATTGTGTTTATTAAGTAAATCAAAATATAGGAGTAGTAATTTTTTGTCCAGATTTGATGATGTACTTTTTAAATATGTTAGATTCACTTTTACTATGATAATTTTACCCCTAGGTCGTGACTCGATACTAATATATATAAAAAAAGGACAAAGTTCGGACTTGTACAAGAAGTGCGGATCGTGCACTTCGTTGGCAAGGGGTACATAAGACCTATGCATACCGTCATCCTTCAAAACAGAATAAGTGACGTGGCTGCGTGGTTTGCAGGACGATTCACGCGATCCACACTGATGATTGGCGAATTTTTGATGGTAATAAATGCAGGTAATAAATATAGATCACGACACAGAAAGTTACGTGGTTCGATTTACTGAGGTAAATCTACGTCCACGGGAAGAAAGGAGGGCAAATTTGTATTGCTTGATCTGGATTACAGCTTACAATACTGACTTGCTATATGAGATTCGATATCTAGAGAGCTTAACCCTTGTCTATCTGATCTAAGTTCTATTTATACATTTGAACCAAGATCGTGGCTTGCAGGTTGACAACTGCTTCATACCACTAGATAGATCGTGGGTGTAGTGGAGGTCGTGGAGGTCCTGCATGGGTCCACTATCTCCTTGTTCGGTCGAATACTGAGACCGAACTGCTGAACTTTGCCGATCAGCTTTTGCCGATCTGAGAGTAGAGCTTGATTGGTTCTTTTGCCGATCTGAGAGTAGAGCTTGATTGGTTGGCTTTTACCGAGCTGTAGGCTGCGACCGAACTCTTTGGTTGTGCCGAACCGAACTGAACTCTTTGGTCGTGCCGAACTGATACTCTTTCTTGGGTTTTGGGCTAATGGGCCGTCACTGCTATTGGGCTCGCCATTAGGGTTTAGTTGTTTAGTTCGTACCCCATCACTACCCCCCCGAAAAGCGAAGTGAATCACTTCGGCATTTTGGATGTGTGTAAGGGGGAGGCTGACGTCAGGGGACGTGCCATGCGCGTGTCTGCATTAAATGCGATAGCAAATCCGGCCTTTGAATCCAGAAAAAGGGGGATTTGAAACGGCGCTACGGATTTGAAATGCCTCTGTGAATCTGATAAATATTACCATTTTCCATCATTGGAACACTTTTGCTATTGTTTCTTCTGCATTCTCTCTCTTTTGCGCAAAATTTCCTTCCGCTCCTTCAAGAATTTCTTCAGAACTTCTTCAGACTTTCAAAGAGTAAGAATCATGTCTTCTTCTTCTTCTTCTGAGTCAGGTAGCGGTAGGAAAGGGGGTAAGGGATCTTCTAGCCGGAAAGAGTCCGGGGAGAAGACCGTAGAATACTTTCACAGCATCTTGAGTAAGGACACTGTGATATCCCTACACGGAAAATATCTTCTTCCCGGGGGGAAGGTGGTGATTCCCGACGACGATCATAGGGCTAACTCGCCGCCGGAGGGTTATGCCACCGTTTACGAAGCCTGCATAGAATGCGGGCTTCGTTTCCCTCTTCCCCCACCTTTTGTAGAGCTTCTTGATTTTTTCCAACTCCCTTTAGGTCAGGTGACTCCGAATTCTTGGAGGCACTTATCGGCCTTTGCTGCCGAACTGCGTAGGCTAGATAAGGATCTGTCTCTGAGGGCAATCCTTAATTTCTTCCAGTTTAAGAGGAAGGGATCTTGGTTTTACTTGATCCCTTTACAGCCCTTTAGAGCCTTTTGTAAAACCAAATGGCCGAAATGGCAAAATCGTTTCTTTTTTTATAATAGGACTTCGGCTTCGGACTTTTCCTGGAGAGGGCCGAAGTCCATTATTCCTCATCCTCGGGTAGAACCGTTGGACGAGCTCGAGGCCGAGCTCAATAAGATTCCCATGATTAGGAAGCAGTACTTGGAGTCTGAGCTCGTCAAGGGCGACTTCGTGTTCGACTCCTCGTCTTCGGACGACGAGACTGAGGGTGAGGACTTTTTTATGCATTACTGCCTTGACGACGAAAACTAACCTTGTTTTCTTGCTTTTTGGTAGTGAACTTGCTAAACAAGCTCGGTCGCAAATCCTCCGAATCTAAGGAACCGGAGAGGCCGAAAACCACCAGCTCGGCGTCTGATGCCGAGAAGAATCCGAAGAGGCAAAAGACCTCTTCGGATCCAAAGAAGCCGGAGTCGACTTCGGCAAAGGGGAAGGCGAAGCTTCAGAAGCCCCCAAGAGCGCCAGAGAAAGACGTGGTCTTGGCGCCTCCTTCGGAACATATCTGTGAGCCCTTTTTATGGCCCACGGACTTCGTCGAGGTGAATTCTCTTCTTGATTTTCTGGCCTTGCTTTTTTCCTGTATTTTTTGTGGCCCCTCGGTTGACTTTTTCCTTTTTCCATTTTCAGAGGAACGATATGCTCAGCAAGCTCGTCGCAGTTGAACTCTCTAAAGCGTCCAGCGACTATGCTGAGATGCAGAGGAAGTTGACTGCTGCTCGTCACCAGGCCGAACAGGCTAGGGCAGACTTTGAGAAGGCAAGGGCTGCTAGGATCTCGGCTCAGGATGAGGCACAGCGGGCAAAAAACGAGCTCATTATCCAGAGAGAGCAGTCGAAACAGAGGGAGGCTGCTGCCGTGGTTGCCCAAGGGGAGGCTCTCCGTGCTTTCGCGGAGAAACTCTTTTTGAGCAATCAATTTTCGGCCATTGTCGGTGATCTGCTGAAACTGATGACCGATAATGCTGAGCAGGGACCCGAAGTCGTCCTGCCGCTGTATGGCCGAGAAATTGCAGCTCGTCTCCAGAGTCTGCCGCTCCTTGACGAGCTCGCGTCTTCCTCGGTCCTGCTTTCTGCTGACCGAGTCCGTAATTGCCGAGCTGACCGGGACGAGAACATGGAGGCCATCTTTGCCTCCTTGGGACCTGTTTCACCCGCTCCAATCTTCCAAGGAGAGGGTGAGCAGGAAAACGAGGCCGGCAAGGAGACCGAGCAGCCGGATCGGCAGACCGGCGACGGGCAGGCCGAGCAGGAGGTGCAGCAGATCGGCTATGGGGGCGCCGAGCAGGCTGGGGGGAGTAGGGAGGCTGAGGCTGAAGCCGAGGTGGACAAGGAGGGAGAAGCTGAAACCCGGAGGGGAGCCGGAGATGAAACTGGCGGAGTATGATTTCATCTCCCTTCTCTTAGTTTAGTTTCATTCTTCCTTCTTGTAAAATGGCCTTGAAGCCCTCGTGTAAAAAATTTTTTTTCTTATGAATGAAAAAATTTTCTTTCTACACTCGTGTCTTCGTATGGCTTTTCTTGATCTCTTTTACTCCTGTTGTGGTTTACTGCCTGCTCGGTAAGCTGAAATGCCGAACTGACCTAGCTGCTTTGTATTCTTTAACTCTAAGGAGCTGGAGGTACCTCACTGGAAGCGGCTATACTCTTCGGCTTTAAACGAAGCTGAGAAAAAAGCCATAGAGGACCAGATGAAGTATGACGAACTCTTGGCTCGTTCAGTGGAGCTGGAGTCCGACAATAAGGACTTAGAGTCCATAAGGAAGGATCTGGAGGCCGAGCTGGATATTGTCGTCGCTGAGAGGACTGCATATGAGGATTTCATCTGCGGACGCGGGGGAATGAGCATATCTGAAGTTCAGAATCAAGTTGATGAACTGTGGGAGGAGCTTCATGTACTCCGGAGGAACAATGCGCTGGAGAGCTCGGCTTGCCAACAAGTTGTGAAATCATTGCGGCGCTGGGCTTCTCGGTACGACATCATTCTTTCCCGGCGTCCTTCAATCGAGAGATTCCTTAGGCATTTCCCGCCAACAGATGCTCACACTCCAGCTCAAACCTCTGATCCACTTGCTCAAAATCCTACTCCAAATCAGCAACGAACTCAGGAGCAACCGGAAACGTCAAGACGAGAACGGACTCAGGAGCAACCAGAAACGTCAAGACAAGGACGGACTGAAGTTCGTAGAGGAGCTGTGATTATGAGTGAGCAAGATCAACAAATGCTTCGTGAAGAGACTCTTCGCCGCCGAGGTGCCAGAACTTTCCGGACTCAGGGAAGAGGCGGTAGGTCGATCAGAGCATCTCGTCGACCTGCTTATTCTTCAGCTGCCCGGAACGCCCGAACTCGGCTTCACGAGGATTTTTTGAATAGGTGGCTCAACTTTAGCAACCGTGGACAGTAGAATAGTCCTTTGTAATAGCGTAACGCCTTCTCGTAGGGCAGCGGAGTTGTATGCCGAACAAGACTTAATAAATGAAATTTTTTTCATTTCGCTTCTATCACTGCGTACTTACAGTTCAGCGATTTTATTTCGCTTCTATCACTGCGTACTTACAGTTCAGCGATTTTTTATTTCATTTATTGTACACGTCCTCGGTCTTATGAAGTAAACTTCTTTGACCGGACTCGTCCTCGGTCTTATGAAGTAAACTTCTTTGACCGGACTCGTCTTTGGTCTTATGAAGTGAACTTCTTTGACCGGACTCGTCCTTGGTCTTATGAAGTAAACTTCCTTGACCGGACTTAGTCCTCGGTCTTATGAAATAAACTTCTTTGACCGGACTTGGTTTGTGTCCTAATTTGGCGAGTTTTATCGCTTGGATCGGACTTTCCCTTTGTTAACCGAAGTGGTCTTATGAAGTAAAATCTTCTTTGACCGGACTTGGTTTGTGTCCTAATTTGGCGAGTTTTATCGCTTGGATCGGACTTTCCCTTTGTTAACCGAAGTGGTCTTATGAAGTAAAATCTTCTTTGACCGGACTTGGTTTGTGTCCTAATTTGGCGAGTTTTATCGCTCGGATCGGACTTTCCCTTTTTGCAGTTCGTTTCAGACGAACTGTTTGTTTCTTAAGCTGAATTGTGGAGTCTTGTATCTTCCTGAGAAGCTTGGACTCACAATTGTCTTTAATACATGTTCTAAAAAGGGGATCAGCCTTTAAAGAACAAGATACCTCAGTAACATTTGTAAGAGACGACACGCACATAGAGAGACAACGCACATAAAGACAAATAAAAAAAGACGAAAAAGGTTTTAAACTTTTATAAAACGACAAGCATGAAAAACAAGTAAAAAACAAAGAAAGCACATACCCCTAGGACCGAACTAGACACAAGACTGACTGACCGGACTGTCTCTTACAAATGGAACTTCTTGAGGTTGGAAATGTGTCATGTTCGGGGTACTTGTTCTCCTGACATGTGAGTCAATTTATAAGACCCTTTGCCGAGGACTTCTGACACCCGATATGGACCTTCCCATGTGGGTTCGAGTTTGCCCAGCTTTTCTGCTCGGCTTACTTCATTGTTTCTCAAGACGAGATCTCCCACTTGAAATTGCAGCTTTTTCACCCTTTGGTTATAATACCGGGCTACTTGCTCCTTGTACTTGGCTGCTTTTATGCAGGCCAATTCTCTTCTTTCTTCGGCAAGATCTAGTTCGGCTCTCAGTCCGTCCTCATTCAGTTCTGCTGAGAAATTAAGAGTTCGGGGACTGGGTATGCCGATCTCAACCGGAATCACGGCTTCAGTGCCGTACACCAGACTGTACGGAGTTTCACCGTTTGAGGTTTTTGGTGTAGTTCGGTAAGACCATAGGACTTGAGGAAGATTTTCTACCCATTGTCCTTTGGCTTGTTCTAACCGAGCTTTTAAACCTTTCACCAGAATACGGTTTGTTACTTCCGTTTGTCCGTTTGCTTGTGGGTGAGAGACCGAAGTGAACCGCTGTTGAATATTCAGCTCTTGGCACCAATTCTTGAATGTCTTGTCGGTGAACTGAGTCCCATTATCCGAAATGAGGATATGGGGTATGCCAAATCGGCAAACTATGTTCTTCCAGACAAAATCCAATGCCTTCGAGCTCGTTATCAGAGCTAATGGTTCAGCCTCCACCCACTTCGTGAAGTAATCCACGGCAACGATAAGGAATTTCATTTGCCGAGGAGCTTGTGGTAGTGGTCCTACTATGTCTATGCCCCATTGCATAAAAGGCCAAGGGCTTTGCATAGCACATAGATCGGTCTGCGGCATCCTTGGGATATTTGCATGGATTTGGCACTTCGTACATGTCTTGACGAGCTGCACTGCTTCTTGTACCAAAGTTGGCCAATAATATCCCCATCTCAGAACTTTTTTAGCTAAAGCTCTAGCTCCGATGTGGCTACCGCAAGATCCTTCATGAACTTCTCTAAGGATGTAGTCCGTCTCTTCTGGTCCTACACATCGCAATAATGGTTGAAGGTAGGACTTTCTGTATAGGACTCCTTCATGAAGTTCGTACCGAAGTGCTCGGCATGTGATTTTCCGAGCTTCTCTCTTATCCTCGGGCAGTTGTCCTTGATCTAGATACTGTAAGATCGGCGTCATCCAGTTCGGCGAGCTGGTTACTGAATGTACCTCAGCTTCATCAATGCTTCGGTGTAGTAATTCATCCACCTTTGAGCTCGGATATGAGGCCAACTTACTTAAAGTATCTGCTCGGCTGTTTTCCACTCTGGGAATGCGGATTATCCGAAAATAAGAGAAACTTCGGCTAATGCTTTGCGCTTTGTCCAAGTATTTTTTCATCCTCTCATCTCGGGCTTCACTTGTACCCAGCATGTGATTCACTATGACTTGTGAATCACAATGGATTTTGAGAGATTTGACAAATAGACTTTGCGCTAATTGAAGTCCGGCAAGGAGGGCTTCGTATTCGGCTTCGTTATTAGTAGTTGGGAATAAGAACCGAAGTGAATAAGTTACCTCGTGTCCGTCGGGAGCGATAAGTAGAATACCAGCTCCACTTCCCGTCTTATTCGAAGCTCCATCTACGAATCCACTCCAGCAGTCCGGCGGCTCTACTTCGGATTCCTGGGGCTGTGTTAGTTCGTCATTGGCAGAATTTTTCTGTTCGGCAATAACAGGGATTGCTTGATCGAACTTTGCCTCTGCAAGAAAATCTGCCAAGGCTTGTCCCTTGATGGCTTTCCGAGGTAGATATTCTATTGAGTGTTCTCCCAGCTCTATGGCCCACTTGGCAATTCTGCCTGATGCTTCAGGCTTAGTCAAAACTTGCCGAAGTGGAAGATCGGTTAAGACGCATACCTTGTGAGCATAGAAATATGGCCGCAGTCTCCTTGCTGCATTTACTAATGCCAGAGCAATTTTTTCCAGAGGTTGATACCTTGTTTCTGGACCTCTTAATGCTCGGCTTGTAAAGTAGATGGGAAGCTGCTTTAGGCCTTCTTCTCGTACAAGCACCGCGCTAATGGTTTGATCTGATGCCGCTAAGTATAAGAATATCACTTCGGCATCTGTTGGAGCAGAGAGAATAGGAAGCTCGGCTAAATAACTTTTGAGCTCGTCAAAAGCCTTTTTCTGCTCGACTCCCCACTCAAACTTTGGTGCCTTCTTCAACACATTGAAGAACGGCATTTGCTTTTCGGCTGCTTGGGAAAGGAATCTATTCAGTGCGGCTAGACATCCAGTTAGCCTTTGCACATCATGTATGGACTTCGGCGTTGCCATGTTCTGAACAACTTGAACTTTTAGCGGATTTGCCTTGAGTCCTTCCTTTGAAACCCAACAACCTAGAAACTTTCCCGAATCTACCAAAAAGGTACATTTTTGGGGATTGAGTTTGAGGTTGGCTTTTCGGAGCACGTCGAGAGTGGACTTGAGATTGTCTTCGTACTCCGAAGTGCTTCTGCTTTTAACGACTATGTCGTCAACATACACTTCAACCTCTTTTCCGATAAGGTGCCGAAATAGCTTGTCAACCATCCTTTGATATGTGGCTCCGGCATTCTTTAAACCGAATGGCATCTTTTTGTAAGCAAAAATGCCGAAGTCAGTAATGAAAGCCGTTTTTGAAGCATCACTCTCATCCATTAAAACTTGGTGATATCCTTTGTATAAATCAAGAAAACAAAAAATTTCGAAGCCTATCAAAGCTTCTACTTTTTTATCTATGTTCGGAAGGGGATAGCAATCTTTAGGACAGTGCTTGTTTAGATCGGTAAAATCTATGCACATCCGCCATCCTCCCTCTTTTTTCTTGATCATCACAGGGTTGGCCACCCAAGAAGGATATTTCACTTCAAATAACACATCCGCTTTCAGTAATTGGCGGACTTCGTCATGGATGACTTGACTTCTTTCTGCCGCAAAGAGTCTTTGCTTCTGTTTTATAGGCCGGACTGAAGGATCAATATTTAACCGATGTGTAATTACCTCGGGGGGCACTCCGGTCATGTCCAACGGCGACCACGCAAAGACGTCTTTGTACTCTTTGAGGAGCTGGATGGTCTTTTCCCGGAGTAGAGGTGTTCCCGCGAAACCGATCTTCACCGTTCTGGATGGATCATCTTCATATAACCGAACTTCCATCGAGTTCGGCTCCGGTGTGACTTCGGTCATTTCGCCTGCCTCTGACTCCGGCTGCTGTGATTGCTATGCTTGATGGTGCCGATCTGATTGCTCGGCACTTTTAAGCGCAATCTGCAAACACTCTTTTGCTCTCTTTTGATCACCTCGGATGACCGCTATCCCTCCTTTAGTGGGGATCTTGATGGTGAGGTGATAAGTAGAGCAAATGGCCCAAACTGTGTTGAGCCAGTCTCTTCCCAGTATAATGTTGTACGGGGACCGAGCTTTTACCACAAAGAACTCGATCATCGTACTGGAGCTTGTAGGCGCTCTTCCCACCGTAATCGGAAGGCTGATAATACCTTCAGGGCGGGTGTCCTCCTGGGCGAAACTTTTCAGAGGAAGCGGAGCCGGACTGAGCCGAGCTGGATCCACTTCCAGTTTATCGAAACATTCTTTAAAAAGAATGCTAACTGACGCTCCTGTATCCACGAACACTCTGTGGATCAGTTTGTTTGCCACTCCGGCTTGAATGACAATGGCGTCTTGATGAGGAGAGATGGCCGGGACGGGATCGGCATCTGAAAATGTAATCACTTCGTCCTGCTTCAGCCTTTTATGCGTTGGCTCCTCTCGATTGAAGCCTTTGCGCTCTGACTTCAGGGACGATTTAGTCTTCCCGGCTGGGAGAGCGTCAATAGTCTGGATTACTCCATCATATTGCGGCTCGTCATCGTCTTCGGGATCCTGTTGCCTTTTCGGATCCTGAGGAGCGCAGTTCGCACCTCTCTGCTTCTTGTTCTTTTTCGGCTGCTTGCTTTGGTATTTTTTTAACGTCCCTGCTTTCACAAGAACATCAATACCTGCAGCCAAATGTCGGCACTCCTCGGTATCGTGACCGTGGTCTTGATGGAAGGAGCAATAATTATCCTGACTTCGGCGCGCGGCCGATTTCATCATCCGCTTTGGCTTTTCGAACATATCGGAATGCAGTTCGAAAATTTCCGCTCTCGACTTGTTCAATGGTACGAACTGAGCGGGCGGTTTCTCAAGATCGAGACGTGGTCCCAATCTGCCTTGTACCGGTGCCCTTTGAATTCTTTCAAAAGGAGTTCGGCGAGGAAGCCTCTGATCGCTATGATCGGGCTTGTTTTTGTCTCCTCTAGATGAGCTGTCTAAAGACCGTTTTCGACGGTCTGCCTCATCGGCACGAGAAAACTGGTCCGCAATGTCCCACATCTCTTGAGCTGTTTGCGGACTGCATTCAACGAGCTTCCTGTAGAGAGCTCCTGGCAGTATTCCATTTTGGAATGCCGAAATGACAAGTAGATCATTGAGATCATCTACTTGTAGGCATTCCTTGTGGAACCTCGTCATGAAGTCGCTAATTTTTTCATCGCGACCTTGACGAATAGAAAGCAGCTGAGCCGAAGTGATTCGGGCTTCCGCTTTCTGGAAGAATCTCCTATGAAAAGCATCCATTAGATCTCTGTAAGATCTAATGCTGCCTTGAGGGAGGCTATCAAACCACCTCCTTGCGTTCCCGATGAGCAGCTCGGGAAACAGCTTACACATGTGAACCTCATTGAGGCCTTGGTTCGCCATATTATACTGATAGCGTCCCAAGAAATCATGAGGATCCACTAACCCGTCATAAGTCATTGACGGAGTTCGGTAATTCTGCGGCAACGGAGTTCGGGTGATATCATCCGAGAATGGAGTCTTCAGCGCTCCATACATGGCGAACCCGACATCTCTTCGGTATGGTGGAGATGGAGTTCTCCTGTGATTCCGGTAACGAGGAGGAAGAGGAACATGTCGGTGGTGAGGATTCTTTCTCCGGGGAGATGCGACACTACTGCGGTAGTGACTTTCATGTCTGGATGGAGAGGGAGAATCCGCCGTTTTCGTCTCCGGCTTTTGGCCTGTTTGCAGGAATGTTAAGAATTCATCCTGCTTCTCGGCCAAAAACAACTTGACAGCCTCGTTCAAATCGGGCTGCTGGGAAGACTCGGTGCGACGACTTCTGGAGTGGCTTGTTCCTTCACCGTGAGGACTGGAGGCAGATTTCTCACGAGGCTGTTTTCCAGACCGACGGGCTGGACTAGCTTCCTCATGGTTATCACGGACGGAAGCACGGGTATTATGTGATCTGGTATGCATTTTTTTGGTGGAAGAGGATCAAAAACTCGCTTTTATCACAGATTTGGTTCTCTGGTTCCCACAGACGGCGCCAGTGATGATTGGCGAATTTTTGATGGTAATAAATGCAGGTAATAAATATAGATCACGACACAGAAAGTTACGTGGTTCGATTTACTGAGGTAAATCTACGTCCACGGGAAGAAAGGAGGGCAAATTTGTATTGCTTGATCTGGATTACAGCTTACAATACTGACTTGCTATATGAGATTCGATATCTAGAGAGCTTAACCCTTGTCTATCTGATCTAAGTTCTATTTATACATTTGAACCAAGATCGTGGCTTGCAGGTTGACAACTGCTTCATACCACTAGATAGATCGTGGGTGTAGTGGAGGTCGTGGAGGTCCTGCATGGGTCCACTATCTCCTTGTTCGGTCGAATACTGAGACCGAACTGCTGAACTTTGCCGATCAGCTTTTGCCGATCTGAGAGTAGAGCTTGATTGGTTCTTTTGCCGATCTGAGAGTAGAGCTTGATTGGTTGGCTTTTACCGAGCTGTAGGCTGCGACCGAACTCTTTGGTTGTGCCGAACCGAACTGAACTCTTTGGTCGTGCCGAACTGATACTCTTTCTTGGGTTTTGGGCTAATGGGCCGTCACTGCTATTGGGCTCGCCATTAGGGTTTAGTTGTTTAGTTCGTACCCCATCACACACCAAGCACTATCTTCTGTACCATAGAGCTACACTTAGTTGCATTGATTGTAGGACAAGCCACATAGTCAAGTTCATCGACCTAGGACATGCCACGCGGTCGTGTGGTGCGTAACACATCAAACTATGAGACCCACGTGAAAAGTTGAGAGCTCCATCAGTCGACTGAATGAGATGTCAGGTCCACGATTATTGGCCAACATAATATTTTTGGATTCTATGCCTCAACTCAGCCTCATCTACACTATAAGATGACCTTCCTAGATTGAAACAAATAAAAATCCCAAAAATTAAAAGAATGCAAGCAACAAGATTGAAGGGATCGACCATCAATCATAATATTTGTCATTATTTAATTTTTGTCATTAATAAAAGTGATAAATAAAGTTAAACTTAATTTTATTATAGTACTAGTAGAAAAGACTGACCTCAAAAGCAAGAATCTCACACGTGGTATCCATTTCACCTTATTTAAAAAAAGGCTATGTTCTTATTCTGTGGTCCATTTTCCATATATTTAACGCACTGTATCTGCATCCCTCTTAATTACCATGCTCCAACAACAAATTACTTATTAGTACAATTTATTGCACCACTAAGCTACGCAAGTAATGAGTAGAAACATAGTACAAATTAAAAAAAGTCAACACAAGCTCACTTTTTAATTACAAATACAGAGTAGTTTTTATTCTATGAGATGTGACAAAAACATATTGTGCATGTCAGTATTATGACTCAGCTTATCTTCGAATAAGACACTATATTATCTGAAAAAGACACATTTTATGTGACTACTTTTTTGGAGTTTTTGTTAAGTTGAATTAGCTCTTGAGCTCTAGCTTAAGGGTTGGAATTATATACTTTGCCAATCCAATTATTTCATCAAACGCACGTTATACTGGATTAAAATAAATTGCCTTTACTAGCTTGTCTCGTGAATTCGCTCTCATTGAACAAATTGTGCATAGGAATTAGGATGAACTCTTGATGATAGTATAAAAAGTAAACTCAAAATATTACTAGTAAATAAATGGCTAAAACCACAAAGATTCAAAACCACAGTTAACCTTCTAATATGAGCCCACAAAGTCAAGAAATGAATACGATTGGACTCCAAACAATTTCAATTTTTTATAGAAATTGTTGAAAACGTTAAAAAATTAAAGTAAGTCATCTAACTATATGAAAATGAAATACGAAAAAATGTGCGACGTCCCAACTGATTAGGCCTATAGCCGACCGCAATTACCAAGATGCCCCTACCCTCAGAGGAATTATTCGCATACAGCCATGCTCACTTTAGTAAATTCACCCAAAATTGCGGTTCTGCCGCAAACTGTATTACAAATTTTTAATAGAGCAGTGATTCACAACAGATAAGATTCCAAAACACCCCCAAATCCACACCTCTCAATCCCATCCCCCGCCGGAATCTTGAATCTCCGCCGCAATGGGTTCCTTCCAAATCCAATAAAGAAATGGGCGAGGAAGAAACCGCCCCCTCGTCCTCATCAACAACACAAAACCAACAATTAAAGCAAGCAATTCTTCAAATTTCCTCTTTAATTTCAGTTTCCCATTCAATCAAGGTCTTCACCGCGAAATGGCAGGCGGCGAGGATCAAGCTCGAGGAGCTGTTCTCTCACCTCGCCGCAATCGAGAACTGCGGATTGGGCGCCCAAAATGAGCCTCTGTCCGCGGCGGTGGAGGATATTCTGGCTACGCTGGCAAATTACGGCGAGCTAGCGCGGCGGTGCTCGGAGTCCTCCTACAGCGGGAAGCTCCTC
This sequence comes from Salvia splendens, assembly GCF_004379255.2. NCBI lineage: Eukaryota > Viridiplantae > Streptophyta > Magnoliopsida > Lamiales > Lamiaceae > Salvia > Salvia splendens. The sequence continues at coordinate 8,957,123 of NC_056037.1, forward strand.
ATGCAGAGCGATCTCGACATGCTCACGGCGAGGCTCGACGCCCACACCGGTAGCCTCCGCGAAATCTATGCGGCGGGGCTGCTCGAGCAGAGCCACGCACTCGTCGTGTCGAGGCCGAGCTGCTCCTCCGCCTCCAAAGACGACGTGCGTTTCTACCTCAACGACGTCGTTTCGAGGCTCAAAATTGGAGGTAAAATTATGAAATTGGAAGCCCTAATCGCCTTCAACGAAGTGATTCGAGAAGATGATAGATGCGTCAAGATCGCTATAGAGATCGACGGCTTCGTCAACCTACTTGTCAATTTACTTGATTTTCACGAGGAGGAGGTGGTGGAGGAGGCCGCCGCAGCGGTCTCCTCCATCACCGTATTCCCGCCGGGGAAATCCGCGCTCATCGCCGCCGGCGTGATTGCGCCGCTGATCAGAGTGGTGGAGAGCGGCACCGAGCTGAGCAAGGAGTTCGCGGCAAGGTGCTTGATGAAAATGACGGAGAATTCCGACAACGTTTGGGCGGTTTCCGCCCACGGCGGCGTCCCCGCTCTGTTAAAAATCTGTTGCAGCGACGGCGCTAGCGGGAGTGAGCTGGTTTGCTTGGCTTGTGGGGTGCTGAAGAATCTCGCGGCTGTGGAGGAGATCAAGCGGTTCATGGTGGAAGACGGCGCCGTGGCCGGCCTCGTCGACCTGGCCGGAAGCAGGGGCGACGAGGCGGTGCAGATTAGCGCTCTTGATCTTTTGCAGACAATGGCTTATAGAGATGAATCAATTCGGGAGAATATCATTACACACGGCGGAATTCCGACGCTTGTCGGGATCATGGACCCGGCTCGGGCAGTTTCTACGAAAACGAGAGAGGTCGCGTTTCGAAGCATGACGATGATATGCTTGTCGTGCGAGAGGTCGATGTTGAGCTCGGGTTTAGCGGATCACATACTACATTTCCTCCGGTTCGGGGAGGGTCCAGTCCAGGAACTGGCCTTAAAGGCTAGTTTCTGGCTGTGTGGGGCGTCCGAGTACGCTAAAAAGGCGATGGGGGACGCAGGGTTCATGCCTGTAATCGTAAAGTTTCTCGATTCCAAGTCGTTCGAGATAAGGGAAATAGCGGCAGAGACGCTGTCGAGCATGCTCGTGGTGCCTAAGAATAGGAAGAGGTTCGTGCAGGATGATGAGAACGTTGTCGTTTTGATGCAAATGCTTGACCCCGAGCAAGGGGGCTCGGGGAATAAGAAGCTTCTGCTTTCGATTTTGATGTCGTTGGCAAGGAGTAATAGCGCCAGGAAGAAAATGTTGAGTTCGGGATACCTTAAAAACATCGAGAAGCTAGCCGAGGACGAGGGTGGGGATGATGCGAAGAAGATTGTCAGGAAATTGTCTTCCTCTAGATTTCGTAATGTATTCAATGTTTTCCGGCATGCTTGAAAATTCTAAAATACACTTCACCTTTTGTTTTATTTGTATTAATGTTTGGTTCAAGATTTTTGTTTTGTAAATCCATATTAGTCCGTTTTGATTAGAGAGTTTGTTGATTATTAGTAGTGGGAATGGCCTTTCAGAATCCATCTTTACCATCAATATCAATAATACTACTACTGATTATAATAGCTTGTTTTGGAGAGTGACTTCCGTAACTTCATATTCATTGCATTTGTGTTTGTTGGTTGTACAGTGTCTTGTCATCCATCGCTGCTCGTGAGAAGTCACGTGATATTTGAATGTGGTCTAGTACAAGTAGTATTTTTTCTTTCCCCTTAAAAAATAAACCTTTGCTTTTCAGGATATGAATTTATGTAATGTTATTATGTGAATTACTAAATAGAGAATAAAATAAGAAAAAAAGAAAAGTAGAGATAATGGTATTTTTATTTTAAAAGACATTTTTAGTGTGAGAGCATATTACATGTACTAGTTGATTTCTAGCAGTAGTAGTTACCTAACTAACTCTCAAAGTGTCATATGGGTTTCGAGCCTAAACAAATTGTCTATTTTCGGAAATTTGTTTTTAGTAAATTAATTAATTTATTTTAGTCTTATTCCTTTTTTCAAGTTTCGAATGAATTTCATTCTTCGTTTAAGACCATCTATGTTCTATATATGATGTATTAATGTCGAACACAAAGTGTGCTCCACGAGAGACTTAAGTCTCTATGAAAAATGTTAAAAGAAGATATAAGTATTTGATATATTTATATTAAATTATAAGAAAATGCTTCTTTCAACATTTAGAATATGAAATATAGATTATGCAGCTCCTATCAAAACAAATTATATGTGGCATATATCCTTCTATATTAATACGTTGGCAAAACTAAGCGATGCATGTGAATAATTAACTCATGTGTGAGCATATGCACATGAGAATTATATGAAGTTGGGAGAAGGTCATGTGAAGTACATACTGTATTAGCTATAGACATGTACAAATGAGGAATGTGATAGATGATCTGCCCCTTTTTGTCTTTCACTCTTCCTCTCTTGGCCACTTTTCATTTTTTTTTGTTGCTTGTGCATTATTTTGTCGTTTAAGTATATTTTTGGGTTAATTGTGCTCTGCCTAAAATATGGCCTCGGCAGGTTTTGTATGAATTAGAAATAAGGTTCAAAAATGTGTTGGGCATATTCGTTTGGTAGCTATGTCATGTTTCGATAAGACATGATACAATTAGTGATAGTTATAATAGTTTCGATTAGTTAATTTATCTTGATTGAGTGTTTGGTAGGTACAGATAATTGTGAGTTATCCTATTTAAATGTACAACAAGTCACAAAGAAAAATAAAAATTAGAATTGTCTAAATTATCCTCATTAATTTAACTTAAAATGACTAAAACTATTATCATGTTGTTGTTGCACTTCTCTCTTGCAAACAGAATGTTCATCGATTCACCGAGAGCTGTTTCACTGTTGTTGATCTTCTACAAACTGAATGCTCAAATTTTAGTTATCATTGTTGGGCGAGCTCTGGATGATGAAGGAAAAAATAGACCAAACACAACAAATGAGAGGCGAGCTCTGGATGATGAAGAAAGCAACTACCTCCAAAAATCCATCAAGAAGACATCATCTCTAACAATCCCCTCTTCCTCCCCCTTTCAACAAACCCTCGCTTCAACACTACTCCACCGCCGCCAACCATCTATTCTCCGGCCACCATAATCAATTCCTCGGTGGCGCCTCCACAATTCTTGGAAATTCCTTCAATCACAGCCGATGTCGACTGTAAATGTCGGTCAAGAATCATACCCGCTTCAAGAAATTGCACCAATTTCCGCTCCGATTCCCCTCTTCAACCCGATCGCCAGTACTCCTTCGCCCCCACCTGCCAAGCGGGACCTTTTCAGGTCTCCTGTCTCCGGCAAGGATCCCACTGCAAAGGTTCGGGTTTTCCTTTTTAAATGTGTCGACGTCTTCCCTTTTTAAATTAATTTGTGAAATTTCATTCTGTTACTGCATAGGTTGAAGAGGATGAAGGAGAAGAGGAGTGAGGGTCCGGCGAGCGGCGAGAATATGTTGCCGAAAAATCTGGAAGAATAATTGCAAACATCCTAACCTTGATTCAAAAATGGAGTCGCCGGGAGGTATGGTGTCGCCCGAAGAAATGTAGTTGCCGGATTTTTGAGTTGCCAGAAGAAATGGAGGAGGCAGAAGCAATTTTTGTGAAGAAGAAAAGAAGGGAGGCGTATGTTTAGTTTAAGATTATAAATTTGATGATTAAAAATGTATTTTGCCAATATTAACTAGGTATCCTAGATATGTAACATGCTAAAATGGGTGGTTACATATATGATTGAAACATAGATTTTTTAATTGGCCTTGTACGGGCCGAATACAAAATACGGGCTATTAGATTTAATAACATAGCTATCAAATGCACAAATAAACACGGATTAATTCCCTTATCTAGCCGTAGCATAGCTACCAAACGGCTCTTTAAGTTCACACTGATCAAAAGTAAACTCCATTAACTTTTTAAGTTCACTTTTCTTCATAAAGTCAAATAATTCTTAAACCTCGCACTAGTCAAATACGAAACAAATAATCGGGGCCAGAGGTACGTAGTACTTAATTTATTTCTCAAAAAATATATTCCATATTTATAATTAGGACAAAGATTCCGTGATACAAAATTCTAAAAACATTAACAAAAAACAAGAATACATTTAATGAAAAGTTATTAATATTGCAAAAATAAGACCATAGGTCGAATCAATCAGATGGGTAAATAAATGTGCTATTGACTATTTTAGTAAAAGTGTATTTCTCGTCTAATTGGGCCAAAATGATTCTAATAATTTGGTTTAGGAAATAAATAAATGGGCCTAATATGTTGGAATAAACCGGCCTTGCATCTACATACCATTATTGCAGTTGATTGATTGGAAATTTATCAGCTACGAAAATGTTTACTCATTAATCATTATATCCACATATTTTCATAATTTTACAAAATACTTTTAAAATAACAATAAAGAAAAGGCTCACTGTCGCTGCGATGGCTGCAGCCTGCATGGTCACCTAATTACAATTTCTCCATTAAGTAATTGAGTTTAAGTTAATTGTCGAATTCGATGGTTCCATTTATTAGTTAAAAAGCTTGAGTAACGACAAGAATTGATTTTGGGGGTTTGTTATGTTATACTTTGTTGAAATTTTGTGAATAACAAGGGTTATACGTTATTAACCTTTTGTGTTCCACTTGATTCAAATAATAACCCACGATATAATAGTATGTGATGATTTACAATTTGAAATGGGCCTACCCATATGACATGGGAATGAATACTATTATTGTTAAAAGGCTTGACTCACAGCCCATATCATAAGTCTCATTTTGTATTGTATGATAATTAAAATTTAAAATCTTATTTACATTTTATACCATATTAAATCATTACATTCTCATTTTATTTTATTATAAATTAATATTGTGTAAACCATATATCCTCTAGAGAAAAACTAAATTATATTTCCAAGATATTCACGGAAAGGGGGTGTCCTTAAACTATCTAGTCTTTACTGCGATTGCTACAGCTCAACAAATAGAGCAAAATAAATAAAGATAGTAAAAAATTATAACTGACATACATATTAATGAACAACATTAAATTCTCAACATTTAAAGCCCATTTCACCGATGTTAAATCACCATCTTGTGCGTATAAAAGCATAAAGAAATGACCAGTCTCTCTCAATCTTTAAGTCTAAGACAAATGGACGCTTCTTCATCATCACTACTTTTTTCTCAATATCTCAGCTGTCACACTCTGCAATATTATTTCAGTAATAATTTGAGTATTATTTCCCCCTTTATTGTGCCTGCAAATACGATGGCGTATTTTGAAGTAGTTTTATCATGTTAGCTAAGTAATTGAGTTTTCCGCCCTTGTTTGATGCAACAAAAATACCGAGTGGTGTAATTATAAAGTGTTTAGCCACGTCAACTTTTCGAGGACTAATGAATATAAATATTTAGAAGTGTCAATTAAGAAACACATAATTGAATTTGAGAGTTAACATGAATCTCCTTTTTCAGGTATATATAATATTCGACACCATTACAATTCACGAATCACCATGAGAAATTGTTGCATTTCAAAAAAAAAAATCCTTAACCTCGTATTGAAATCTATGAAACAAATTCATATCTATATCTCAACCCTTTATATATATTTCTAGAATTACCCTTTTTATTTGTTGATCACTCAAAACTCATGTCCTATGAAGTAGAGAAACACTATGAATTAATACAATGTAAGCAAGTTGTTATCTTTACTACTCTTAAAAATTTACTACTACTACTACTATACTTGAAGATATTTGCTAACACTGGAACATGCTTTCATGGTCCTGATTCCTGAATAGTGAATATATATATTAATAAAAAGACATGAAAAAGAAAAATGTTGCTTTCGTTACCTAATCTATTACCAGTCTGTTAACTAACGTTTATTATGGTGCATCACTTCATTGTCTAGGGTGGAAATTTGGAAACTGGGTCCTACTTTATTCTATATTGCCCTTTAAAATTTATCATGAGGTCTTTATTTTCGCACTGTAAAAAGATTTAATGTCGGAGCAATTAATTCCTGTCACTACGCAATACCATGTCTATTAAAAATTTAAAACAGACCATTGGTTTCTACGGAATCTTGAATTGATGTTTTAATAAAGAATAAAGCTATGCGGCCATATTATGTCCACCCATAAATTAATTAAATAACAAAGAAAATTGATTTTTTTAAAAAAATTTGGTTTAATACTGTTGGAAAAGAAGATGACATGTGTTGGAAAAGAAGACCACATTAATATGCCGCCCACATTAAGTAGTGTAGAGTCCTAAGTGTTGTAAAGTACCAACTACATTTATTGGTGTACTAGAATGTTCTCATTCACCCTATAAATACTAGGGTGAATGAACATTTGAAAGACATGGAAAACAAACATTGAAATATTTCTCTATACACTTCTTCCTATCAAATGACTAACCAATCTTTCTCCACCTCTCTCGATTACCATCTTTAAGATGGTATCAGAGCATGAAATTTTTATTTGGGGACTCAGAGCAATGTCATCATAGTCCCATACCCTTCTCGGCCTTTCCTTCATTATCCCTGCAAAACGAAAACCAAAGATGTCAGATTCTGACACAGAAAATACCAAACCACACTCTGCCGATACTATGGCAGATTTTGCGGCACAATTTGCCGAATTCATGAAGTTCATGAATAAAACCGGAAACAAACCAGAAAACCCTCCAAAACAGTCACCACAAAACCTGGAGTCTTTGGGAGAAATCCGCTTAGAAGACAAACTCAATGGGGATAATTATCCCCTTTGGATAAATCTGATGGAACGAGCTATAGGTGGAAAGGGACTGATTTCTCACATTTCTGGAGGATCAGAACCCCCCACCGCCAACGATCCCGGCTACGCGATATGGCAACAACGGGATCATTGTTGCTTCAATTGGATCATCAACAACATTGAATCCAGTTTGAGGAATGAAGTTTCACAGTATAAAACAGCCCGAAACCTATGGGAAGGTCTGGCAATCACCTATGGAAGTGGAGCTGACCCCTTTCAAGTACATGATCTACACAGGCAGGCGATGACAATTAAGCAAGGAGATATGAGCCTGGAATCCCTCTGGAATAAATTCCAGGACCTATGGATCTCAATAGATGCAAGAGATCCTAATCCCATGGAAAGCCCCAAAAGCATCGAGAAGTACAACAAACATACACAGAGGCATCGACTCTACCAATTCATATGGGCTTTAGACGACAAATACGACAAGATCAGACGGGAAATACTAAATACAGATCCGTTACCATCTGTTCGCAGAGCATATGGTATGGTGAGAAGGGAAGCTGTCAATGAGAAGGTTCTCAAACCCGAACCAGACTCATCTGGAATCGCAGCCGGCCTGGGAGCTTTCCACAGAAACCGCCCAACTCCAGCGGCGCAAACCCCACCGGAAATCTGCACACCATTCCCACCAAATCGAAAACAAGATGAAGACAAAAACAAGCTTATTTGCTCACACTGCGGAGGAAAAAAACACACACGGGATACATGCTTCCACCTCCACGGATACCCCGAATGGTGGCAAGAGATGAAGAGAACTCGCCAAAGTGGAAAACGAGGTGGCACCGGGAATGGAAGGGCAGCAGCCGCCATTCTGATCGGAGGAGACCGAGCCACCTACACCGGAGGACCGGCGGGCGGCTTCGGCAAACCCACGGTCAACGGCAGAGGCGGCGGCTTCGGCAACTCCACAGGCACCGGCGGCTTCGGCAATCCCTCATCCAGCGGCGGCAACGTCGTCACTCCACCACCACAATACCCTAACAGCGGCGCAGCACCAGGGGGTGGCGGAGGCGGCGCAAACCAAGTCAACGTGGCCAAAGCACCAATTGCATCGACTCAAACGTGGATGGAAGGTAAAATTAATGAGGGGGAAGGAGGGACCGGTGACCACCGGTCTCCGATCTCGGCTGGGAAGGCCGACCGTGAGAGGGAGTCGACGGGTGTGGGAGCAGAAATGGAGCGGGAGAGTGAAAGGGGGGGACGGCTAGGGTTTTTTAGGAGAAGAACACTCCTTTTGCAAAATAGTCCCCCAATCCCACATCAATCCTATAAAACACCCCACCCCACAAATATTTTCGAAACCCCACCCCTACTTATACCTGAATTCCAAAAACCCACCCCAGAAAATCACAATATTTCCAAATATTTCCCCAACTTTCGGAAAATGCACAATCACACCCGAAAGTTTGAATTTCCACCTTCCACACCATATACAAACTTGGTCCAAGCTCTGGCATATTCGTCATCCTCAAAAATAGGACCAAAAGACTCCCATTGGATTTTTGATTGTGGTGCAACTGACACAATGACATTCGATAAATCCGATTTTTTAGATATATCCAAATCAAAAAAAACCTTTTGTCCAAACAGCCAGTGGGGAGTTAGCACAGGTCGAAGGGGCAGGAACTATATATATATCACCAACCCTTCGTCTCTCCAATTGTCTTTATGTTCCGTCCTTGTCCCACAAATTATTGTCTGTGAGTCACGTCACGAAAGAACTTAACTGCAAACTCCTAATGCAGCCTCGTTTTTGCATGTTACAGGATATCAAGACGGGAACGATAGTTGGGCGTGGCACTGAGCGACATGGACTGTACTACGTTGATGAGATCGCCCAACATAGTACTGCACTGCTAAGTCGTGGACTGAATGAAAGACAGATATGGCTCCTACACCGTCGGTTAGGGCACCCATCTATAGGATATCTCCGTTTACTCTTTCCCAAATTAGTTTCTTCTTCATATGTTTTGAATTGTGAAACGTGTGTTTTGGCTAAAAGTCATAGACATTCCTTCAAATTGAACAAAACTAGAGAAAAAACTCCTTTTGCTTTAGTTCACTCTGATGTTTGGGGCCCTGCGCCCGTTACCGGGGGTCAAGGATTTCGATATTTTTTGCTTTTTGTTGATGATTTTTCTCGTATGACTTGGATTTATTTTTTGAAATCAAAATCAGAAGTCTTTGGAAAATTCACTGAGTTCTATAACCTTGTCCAAACCCAGTACAACACCAAAATCCAAGTCCTTAGATCTGATAATGGGAGAGAATATGTGAACTCTAGCATGAAAACCTTCTTTACCGAAAAAGGTCTCCTTCACCAAACAACATGTGCCTACACGCCAGAACAAAATGGGGTGGCTGAGCGAAAAAACCGGTATATTTTGGAGATCACCCGTGCACTTCTGATAGAATCCCACATCCCTAAAACCTTCTGGCCTGAAGCCATAGCCACATCTGTTTACCTCCTAAATCGTCTTCCCACAGGAATCCTAAACTTCAAAACCCCTTTAGAGGTATTCTCTAACAAACACTCAATTCCCTCTTCTCTCATTCTTGAACCCAAAGTTTTTGGCTGCACTGTCTTTGCTCACATACCCAAAAATGATCGCGATAAATTCTCACCATGTGCTGTCAAATGTGTTTTCTTGGGGTATGGAAAAAATCAGAAAGGGTATAGATGTTATGACCCATCAACAGATCGCATGTATGTAACTATGAACTGTGACTTCGTTGAAAGTGAATATTTCTATAGCCAATCTAGTGGTCAGGGGGAGAGTGAGCCAGGTAACCCGAATAGTGACGCACTCAATTGGCTACCTCTATGGGGAGAAACCATTCAGGGGGAGGAAAATCCTATCATAATTGAGAGTCCAACAGCGCCAATTCCTCATGAACAGAACATGTCGCCTCAGGACCCAGCCAAACTATCGAACCAGTCTTTGAGACCCGAGGTAAAAACTTTTGATCCCAACATTGGTACTCTGCCCGAAATTGCTAACAGTGGCAGGGAAAATATAAGTGATACAGAAGAGCCACCTACAGAACAAGAGACAGGACATGGCAGATTACCCCACAGGAGTACGAGGGGCATTCCTCCTCGACGATATTCTCCAGACTGGAAAGGACGAAAATCAAGGTACTCAGTTGCAAATTTCACCCAGGGACACCTTACTGAAATGGCTAGAGCGTTTGAAGCTGCTCTCTATGAAGAAGAAGAGATTCCACAATCCTTCGAGATGGCAATGCAACACAAGCACTGGAGGGAAGCCATGAAGAAGGAGATTGATGCCCTGAAAAAGAATGAAACATGGGAGATATGTACTCTACCTCCGGGAAAGAAACCAGTAGCTTGTCGGTGGATCTTCACCATAAAACGACGTGCAGATGGTTCAATCGAGAGATACAAGGCAAGATTGGTTGCTAAAGGATACACTCAAGTGTATGGAGTAGACTATGAGGAAACGTTCTCCCCGGTGGCCAAACTAAATACAGTAAGAACTCTTCTTTCTGTGGCTGCATGCAAAGAATGGCCATTATACCAGTTGGATGTGACAAATGCCTTTCTTCATGGTGAACTTGAAAAGACCAAGGAAGTCTATATGGAGGTCCCACCAGGTCTGTACGAAGAATTTGGAAAAGGGCAGGTATGCAGATTGAAAAAGACCCTCTATGGGTTAAAGCAATCACCCAGAGTATGGTTCGGAAGATTTTGTCAGGCAATGTTCAAACATGGCTTTAAACAGAGCCATTCAGATCACACACTATTTCTGAAAGAAAGGAATGGAAAAATGACATGCTTGATTATTTATGTTGATGACATGATCATAACAGGAGATGATATTGAAGAAATCCAGAATTTGAAAGAGAATCTCTTCAAAGAATTTGAAATGAAGGACTTAGGAGCTTTGAAGTACTTCCTTGGGATCGAAGTGTTGAGATCCAAGCACGGAATCTTCTTAAGGCAGAAGAAGTATATACTTGACATGCTCACCGAAATAGGTATGCTTGACTGCAAGCCTGCTGAAACTCCAATGGTACCCAACCATGGGTTGAAAATTGTAGATGGAGCTAAACCTACAGATCGTGAAAGATACCAACGGCTAGTAGGAAAACTCATCTACCTTTTTCATACCAGGCCAGACATCGCATATGCCGTTGGAGTTGTGAGCCAATTCATGCATCAGCCTCAAGAAGATCACATGGATGCTGTCACGAGAATTGTGAGATACTTAAAAGGAACATCTAGTTATGGGATATTCCTAGAGAAAAAAGAAGATTTGGAAATTGATGGGTACACAGATGCAGATTGGGCAAGCAATCCAGTCGATAGAAAATCAACTGGAGGGTATTTTACCTTTGTTGGGGGCAATTTAGTCACGTGGAGGAGTAAGAAGCAGAAAGTGGTTGCCTTGTCAAGTGCGGAAGCTGAATTCCGAGGGATCAGGAGCGGTCTTATGGAGATACTTTGGCTTCGAAGATTATTAACAGAAATTGGATTCCCACCGACACGGAGGAGTCAACTTTTCTGTGACAATAAAGCTGCAATTAGCATTTCAGAAAATCCCGTACAGCATGATAGGACCAAACATGTGGAGGTCGATCGTCACTTTATCAAAGAGAAACTTGAAAGCGGAATTATTGAGTTCCCATTTGTCCGATCTGAGGAACAACTGGCAGACATTCTCACCAAGGCGTTGAGTCCTACAAAATTCAAAGAATTCATTGGCAAGTTAAGTATCGGGGATACCGTTACTCAACTTGAGGGGGAGTGTTGGAAAAGAAGATGACATGTGTTGGAAAAGAAGACCACATTAATATGCCGCCCACATTAAGTAGTGTAGAGTTCCTAAGTGTTGTAAAGTACCAACTACATTTATTGGTGTACTAGAATGTTCTCATTCACCCTATAAATACTAGGGTGAATGAACATTTGAAAGACATGGAAAACAAACATTGAAATATTTCTCTATACACTTCTTCCTATCAAATGACTAACCAATCTTTCTCCACCTCTCTCGATTACCATCTTTAAGAAATACTACTTGATTTTACTTTTATATCATATTCATTATATGTTGCTCAACATGTTAGTGTTGCTCTTTCCTAGTTTTTGCTCAACTTATTACTACTGTCATTTCTTGATTGTTGCTCAACGTATACAGTAATTCGTGATATTAATGTGTTTTATGTAATGGAATTCAAAGATAAGTATCAACTCACAAGTCCATTCACACACATATAAGTTTATATCGATAATTCTAATTTTTTTATACATGTAAATGAACTAAATTAACTTTTTATGGCCGGCCACATTATGACCACTTAGCATCACCCTTTAATAAAACAACATAATTACCTCATCTAAATTATCGATTATGTTTAGAGTATCCCTATCCGTGCTCTTTGGCAAGAGCACAGATATGAGCCCGGACCCACTTTTATTACTTTTTTACTCCTTGCTCTTAGAGCATCCACAATGACTTTCATCCAGCAATAGCCCAGCCACAAACTCCTCCTGCCACATCATCAGCACTAAAAATCCTCCTGCCACGTCATCATGACAAGCAAATAGCCCATCAATAGCCCAACAATAGCCTAGCCACATCACTCCTAATTATATAAAACAATAATTGACAATCACACAAAATACGAAATTAAATTTACGACACAGATACGCGAAAATTAAATAATATTATTTAAATTAAAAAAATGTACATTAAAAAATACATTAATTAAAAAAATTACATTAAATAAATACATTAATTTAAAAAAGTTACATTATTTAAAAAAAACCCAACCTCTGCCTCACTCCTCGTCTCCGTCGCCACCATCGCCGCCACCTCCGTCGCCGCCGGTACCCCCCCGGTCTTCAAATCGTCACGCATGCTCACGAGCAATGCGTGAAGAAAGCTCTTCTCCTCGGGGTCCTCTGCCGCCTTCCAATCGGCTAAGATCTTGACCATCTGAGCACGCGTTTATTGACGCGCGAAGAATTTGAGATCCTCTGTCGACTGGCCAAGGGGGGATGCCGACTGGACCTCCTGGGACCCCCCGGCGTCCCCCCTCGCTTCCCGTTGCGCCCGCCTTTGACCAACCGGGCGAGTTCGGCGAGTGAACGATGGAGGGGACGGGAGCTCCTGAGCACCCTCGGGGAGGTCGTGGGAACCACCGCTGCTGCCGTTGTAATCACCGGTATAGTTCAGTCGTTGCTTCTTCGGCCAGCCAGCGTCGACACCTGCCCGGAACTTCTTGGAGTCGTTCAGCACCTCATAGTAGTTCCAGTAGGTGAACTCCTTATACAAGCCGGGCTGGGGGAAGGCTTTCTCCGCTATCCTCCTGCAGTCATCCGCTGTTTGGCCACTGCTCTGCATGCGGAGGGCGTTGGCGTACAAGCCCGAAAATCGGGAGACCCCAGCCCTGATTCGGTCCCACGCCTTCCGGCACTCCTCCCCGTTGCGCGGCCTCCCCTCCTGGCAAAATGTCTTGTAGGCTGCTGCTATTTTGGCTCACATGTTGACGATCCTCTGATTGTTCGAAGTAAGGGGATCATCGCAAACACTCACTCACGCCTTGGACAGCGCGACGTTCTCCGCATCCGTCCACCTCCTCCGTACCGAGCAGTCGTCCTAAACCGGCTGCGATGACTCGCCGACCCTCTTGCCCTTCCCCTTTGGGGGGCCCCGACCCCGCCCTATTCTCCCCGTTTTAACGGGAGTTTCCGGAACACCGAGAAGATCAAACCCCAACTCCTCTAAGGAGAAAGTCTCATATTGCGTGAACTGCGCCAACGCTGGGGTCGATGTGTGCGAATAAGCAGTCGAAAAATCAAAACTGGGGCGATAGACGTTTTCCCCCTGGCATCCCCTGCGTCGCCGGTACCCTTCCCGGCATCATCTGCATACCGGGTGCCCACCCCGTCATCGCCGGTAACCCCCCCGGCATACTCCCCCCTGGCGATCTCCCCCCGGCTGCCATCCCGGGCATCATCTGCTACCACGGGTACATGTTGTAGTACACGGGCATCGAACCCCATACACCTCCCACGGGTACCGGGGGAGTTTGAGACCCGCTCGTCATTGGAGTACCTTCGTTGTTGTTCTCCATTTCACGTTGTTGATCTTGTACAGAAATTAAGATAAAGAGAGTACTCGTTAAAACAAGTGGTGCGAATGAAAATGACGTGCAAAGCGCGTATATATAGTGTTTCGAAAATAAAAAAAATAAAAAATTACTCGTCGATCGCTCGCTGGTCCGGAGCCTGCAATGGCGGCGAGCGGACCGGCGAGCGCATCGCCCAGCCCTCGCGAATCGGCGTGTGCTCGCCGAAATGGCGCTCGCCGGTTACAATGGTTCGGCAAGCGAACCGGCGAGCACCGGAGATTGGCTAGCCTGTCCGCTCGCCACCATTGTGGATGCTCTTAGGCAAGAGCACAACACCCACGTCCATGCTCTTCCGTAAGGACATGCTCAAGGGTCTCACCATTCTATTATTCAATTTAAATAAAAACATTTCCACAATATTAAAATGCATTAAAAATACCCGGAATACTATTACAAATTAAAAAAATTAAAAATTACATAATTAAAATCCTAAAAATTAAAAATTAAAAATTACATAATTAAATTTATAAAATTAAAAAAACCCACTACTCGTGGCCGAATTTCGCTCAAATGTGTTTGATTAGGTCTTCTTGTAGCTCAGTGTGGGTTCGGGTATCGCGCATTGTGTTTCTTGTTTCGATACTCTTGTCCACCGTCGTATGCACACCTCGGCGTGGGGGAGACCTCGCGGTTGAGCTTCCGACTTCATCCTCGTAGTAAAAGTTAGCCGCCCTCGGTCCTTCTTCAGCTATAATCATGTTGTGCAAGATAATACATGTGTACATGATGTCAGCGATATTCTTAACGTACCACAACTGAGACGGGGCCTTCACAATGTTGAATCGACCTTGAAGGACCCCAAAGCTCTTTCGACGTCTTTCCGAGCAGACTCTTGACGCTCCGCAAAAAGAACCCGTCTCGGGTCTTGCAAATTGCTGAACGTCTTCACGAAAGTCGACCACCTTAGGTAGATACCATCGGCGAGATAGTAACCCATGTGGTATGCATTTCCGTTGACGGTGAAGTCGATCGCTGGTGCTACACCATTCAAAACATCATTGAAGAGTGGTGAAGAATATAGCACGTTCAAGTCGTTGTTGGATCCGGTAATACCGAAATATGCATGTCAAATCCATAGGCGGTAGTCGGCGACCGCTTCAAGGATAAGTGTTGGGCCGCCGCCTTTGTGGCCGCTTAAGTGTTGCCCCTTCTAAGCAGTCGGTCAATTC
Source organism: Salvia splendens (assembly GCF_004379255.2). NCBI lineage: Eukaryota > Viridiplantae > Streptophyta > Magnoliopsida > Lamiales > Lamiaceae > Salvia > Salvia splendens. Next base: position 8,972,320 of record NC_056037.1, read on the forward strand.
TTCCACTTCCAATGCATGCAGTCAATGCTGCCAAGCATACCGGGAAAACCGTGGACTGTTTCGTGAAGACGAAACAACCGTTGACAATTATCGGTGGTGGGTGCCCGAAGAAATTCCTCACCAAAAGTAGAACGAATGTCGTCACACAATTTTTTAAGGCATGGTATTCTAGTTGACTCACCGACATGCAAATACTCATCGAAGAGGTCAGCTGTTTGCCCAGTAGCAAGTTTTCGGATGGTACAAGTACACTTCTGCAACGCCGAGAGACTTTGCCGACCGGTTGCGTCTCTACTTGATTGAAAGTATTCAACACGGGCGGACAATGTGTTGACAATACGCATAAACAACCATTTTGACATGCGAAAACGACGCTGAAAGTAATCTTCCGGAAACCGCGGCTGGTCGGAAAAATAGTCGGCAACGAGCCTTTCGATTGATCCCTCCTGGTCACGAGGGATGTAATGGCGAATTGATCTAGTTGGTCGAGGAGGAGGGGCGGGGGTAGTGGCAGTGACATAGGCTTCATAGGCGGCACGATATTGTTCATAGTATTCTTGTTCTTCGCGCTCTGCTTCCGCCATGATATCGGTAAAATCCATTTGAGATGGTTTGAGTGAGAGAGGAAGATGTAGATGAGTTATATGAATGAGAGATGAATGTGAGATGATTTGATGTGAAAAATGGATGATGAATGTGTGTATTTATAGATGATTTTGGGAATAAAAAAATTATAAAAAAATCAAAAAAAATTTAGAAAAGCGGTAATAAAACAACCATATTTTTGGGAATATGAAAATGTAATTTTTTTAAAATTTTTGGTATTATTTTTATTTAAAAAAAAATTAATTTCCAACGAATAATCCGTTGGCCAATAGAAACGCGCCACGTAGCCTGCTCATCGGCACGGACGTGCTCGATGCATCGAGCAGCGACCTGCCATCGGCGGGAGTGCAGCACCGGTGCCGCGCCAGCGGCACGGACGCCGTCCGTCCCAGCAAGCACCGCGGATGCTCTTATTACTCCACATTTGAAAAACAATGATAATTAAGTTATTTAAACATGACACTAAAGGATCTAAATTGTCATAAATTTCTCCAAGATCCTTAACTTCTTAATTTCTTTTTTGCAGTGTCACAGTGATGCATGGTTAGATTAGAATAATTGGTTCATCTAGAACCGAATCAATGGTTTTGATTTTCGAACCATTACAACACTGCCTCAGTCGGAATCAACTTATAATTGGTTCTAACCACTAAATTTTGGTTCCAGTATTTTTGAGCTTTTCATCAAGTCAATGGTTTTGACCCCAAATCAGGAAAACATAAAAACAATTGTAGAAAATTAATTGAAAAATACTCCCTCCGTTCCCTAACAAAGTTGTATATGACATGGACTTTAATATAGAATTGATAAAGTAAAAAAAATAGGAAAAATTAAGAGATGGAGAAAAATATAGTGGAAATAATGTTAGTGAATTGTGGATCCACATTATTAGTGGTGTGTGTTTGTTCAAAACTTTCCTAATTTTGGACGCCGGACCGAAAATAGAAAAACTAGTATATTTTTTTGGTACGAAGGGAGTAGGAGTTAATCGGTAAAATTGAGAAGAGAAAACCATAAGAAATCTAAACTTAATTGTAAATATAAAAGAAAATAATTAATATACTATATATGTTCTAGTCTTTACTTATAATCTATTACTACACTTGATGACTAATATTGATATGCAGTTTTCTACTGCATTAATTTTTTTTTTGTCATTTTCTCCCATAGTCCCACCCCATTTTTCCACGCGCTTTAATTGATTGATTGTGAAACTATAGACTGTCTCAAGTGTGAAACATTGATCATATGAATACCAACAAATTTTCTTTTTCTTTAATGCTTTAGCTTTCACATTTTATCTAATAAAAGACACAAACATTTTCATTAAACCTTGTAAAATATATTAGTATATAGCTTCTTCCTAACTAAGTTGTGGAGCGTTAATGAAAAGCTCAACCATAAAAATATGATTTGGTTATGTTGTGATACGGTAAAATGCCTAACATGAGTTGAATCAAAACTAGCCACTTAAGTAGTAGGATTACTTGTAATTTAGAATTTTAGATACTCATTTTTTTGGTGTGTGTGTCTCCTCTCGACCTTTAAAGGTATAGTAGATGAATTCGTGGTGAATATAATGATTCGAAACCCTATTACGTTGTTCTATTTGAAGCTAATATATAGCACGAGACACAATTATTGATATCTAAATTTCTATGGGAAATTTTCATCGATGGAATGGACCTTACTTTCCTAAATTGTGAGGCACCTTGCTGGAAAATGGTCACTCTCTCTAACAAAAAAATTGTTTCTCAAAATGTTGGACTCACATGGCTTGAATATCGGTCCAAATTTCCGGTCTATTACTGGCATAACATTATAAAATTTGTTTGGTAGTTTATCAATTATATTTTCAATATAAGTAATAGTACTATATTTTATTCTGCAAAAAAACAATTGCTCCTATATGATTCTTTTATTTAATTAATGCTCACTTATTGGGAAATAATAAGGTCGGCTGTCAATTTGATTAGTATAGTTTAATGGAGGAGTTGACTTAAGATAAATGATATATGTAGGCTTGACTCTTCAAAACTAGGCAACCTCCCATAAATATGGGCTGCAATTCATATTCTCATTATTTATTAAATTGATTATTAAGCATCAACTGTATCTGTATTCATGCATACAATTAGAGTCAAAATGAAGAGATTAAAACTATACTTAAAAAAATACCGATTTGGAAACCATTTTTTTTAATTATTTTAAATACCCATTCACAATTGAATATTAATATTTCTCAAAGTAAAATATCACATTCAACATTAGGGCCGCTTTCATCGGGTCAAATCGTATGTGGGCCGGGGTCGGGTCATAACTCCAGTTGTCTTTTCAGTCGAGCCATCTTGTTTGAACTTTCAAAATGAATAAAATATTCATTTATGATCAATAGAGTACTATTATAATTCGTGTATTTATTAATTTAATACAGATGTATGGAGTAATTTTTATCGCCACTTGATGTTAAAGTACGATTAAGACGTTGATTTGGGGGTCATCAATTTCTTTGGTGAAATATAGTATGTCGCCGTAGTATTTCTTTTTCCATAATGTATTATTCTTTAGAAATAAGTACTTACTGAAGCAAGATTAAGTTGAACTGAATGAGTTCGTGTTACATTTCTTAAGTTCATCCGATCAAGATTATCCATTAATTATCACTTTTAAAATTAATGTTACCATAGCAACACCATTTACTCAAAGTCATGCTATATTAAAATTTTCTAAAATTTCCACAAAAATGAGATAGGCGTACGTTGAAAGACTTTGTCATCTTCAAATTGCATTTCGATGTGGCGAAGACGTATTGATATTTAATACACCATTGACAAAAACTACGTTCACATTATTTTGTCACCCTTTAATTATCCTTTGTGATTTCCTCTTTTGAGTAAAATTTATCACTTAGATGATATTTTATTTGTGTGTAATGGGTAGAAAGGATTTAGAAATCAAGTTTTGTCCACCGTTTTAATAATTATTGGCGCCAACGGAACAAAGACGTACTTGTTGAGTCACTCACCCATATCCATGTATTGCTTTCTTTATCCATAATAAATTATGAGTCGTTTGTCACACAAGTGATTCATTTCACTAATTTAGATTATAGTAATCGAACGTGAGTTTAATGATTTAGTTGAATTATGAGTCATTTACCTAAAATTAAAAATAGTAAATGACACTTTAAATCATAAACATCCCAAAGTGGTAAAATAAGACATTTTTCATGGACGAATGATTTTTTTTAATGTTTGTTACGAACCAAATAAGAAAACACATTTCAAAATTAGTATATCAAAAGACACCAGTTTCCATACATAATCTCAACATACTAGTTTATTAGACTAGAGATTTCATGAGGTCTATACATCACACATCAATTTCCTTACTTAGCTGATGTGGGACACTATGATCCATAGCAATAAACTCCTATTTAAGGACAAATGTCTTCATTGGACATGACCATGACCATGTTGATCATACTTTTTATCGGTTTATTCACTTCGAGTTTATTCTCAGGTCATAACCACAATGGTCATGGCTGGCTTCTTTCTCGAGTACTTCAGAGTTTAAGAATATTATGTTAAATGGACGGTGAAAAAAGTACTCCCTCCGTCCCATTCATGTGATGGATTTCTTTTCGGCACTTGAATTAAGAAAATGATATGTATTGAGTTAAAGTGGAGAGAGTAAAGTATGAGAGAGGAAAAAGTAAGAGAGATAAAGAGAGAATAAAATAAGAAAGAGATAATAAAGCAAGAGATGATTGAAGTTTTGTTTTTAGCTAAAAAAGAGAATCAATCACTTGAGATGAAACAACCCAAAATGGAAAGTTGATCACTTGAGGTGGAACGGAGGGAGTAAGAGAAATGAAGAGATAATAAAGTAAAATGGAAATTACTTTTTGCCAAATATAGAAATAACTCAATTAATTTGGAACTTTCTAAAATAGAAAAATGACTCTATTAGCATGAATCGGATTGGCCTTGAGATAATGCAGAACTATAATAATTCAATTGAGCAAGGACTGAGTCACGTTTTTTTATTTATTTCTATTAATCCTAAAAAGTTTAACTAACTATTCATGATTCATCGTAATTCGTAGCCGTAGTATTAAATTCTTTTTTAACGAAGACATATCAATAGTCTAGTGGAGTAATAAAATGCTATTCTATCATTGCACACAAGATGGGTTTGATTATCTTTGGCGCATTTGGTTTTACACCATGCAACATGTGATTATATAATTTCTAAGGTAAACTATTGCTTTCATTTTCTTAGGTAAACTATTGCTTTCATTTTTGTGGATAGTTCCAAAAATATCCCTGTTGCAACAACTTTACTCTGATTCACACATTGAGATCACTCTCAAAAATTAGCAAGGCATGGTTGTGGAATCTTAGTGGAGTACAAAACTTCAGTTATAAATTGTAATGCTTTTAGATGGGATTATTTGGCCATTTAATTATTAACACAAAATTAAAGTAGATGGCTGGTTTCCAAAGTTGACTAATTATCCAAAGGTATTCGATTTTAATTTATATTTTATGAACTATCCAAAGATATCGACTTTAGTCGTCAAACTACTTTGAAACTTGAATTTGGTTCCCACGGTTTATCATAGCCGTTATTGAAATTCATAAATTAGTATATATATATAAAACTTTTGGGATTAAAAGTAATACTACTATTTTCCAGCAATATGTATTAAATACATACATACCTCCCACTTGAGGTCAAATTTTATCGGTGTTGACTAAAAGGTCCAGTTCATTTGTATATTACTTTTAAAATACGTTGCATTATTGCTTCGGTACAATTTTTCGAGAATTAAATGAACTGTGAGTCTTATTAATAAAGATAAAGCGGCAGTTAAGATCATTAAATTTATTCACAAAGATATTTTCCAATTGAGTATTAGATAAATTTAATGCTATATCCAATAACTGACGTTAGTGCATACAATCATCGAAATAAGTATAGCAGATTTCATAGCTTTTAGTAAGGCATATTATCCATACATAGTTGTTATTCATATATAGCAGGCATAGTAGGTTTCTTTGTAGGTATAAATATGGACACAGATAGAGAACATCGACCTATGAATATTGTATGATGTCAAAAAATGTATGCAGCCCATAAATCATGGTTTTGGATAAGAAATCATGGTTTGTAATTAATTAATTATTGATTCATATATATTATAATGTGAAAAGAAGGCTAGCTTAAACTACATAATATTGTCATTATGGGAGTATTGACAGCTAAAATCTACTCATTATAAAGAGTAAGTCAAACAATTTTGTATCTATAAATCCTCTCCTTCACTTCCATTCTCTATCCATCGTTCCCACTCTCTTATCTAAATTTCCATCTTTCAAGCTCTCGAGCCAAAAATAAAAAAATAAAAATGGCGGGAGGCGGTTTCGGCCCCGGCCCCGGCGCCGGAAAGCAATACCCCGGCAACCTGACGCCGTACGTGGTTGTCACGTGCGTGATCGCGGCCATGGGCGGCCTCATATTCGGCTACGACATCGGAATCTCAGGCGGAGTGACGTCGATGGATTCGTTTCTGGAGAAGTTCTTCCCGTCGGTTTATAAGAAGCAGAAGGCCGATGATTCGACCAACCAGTACTGCAAATTCGACAGCCAGACGCTGACGATGTTCACGTCGTCGCTCTACTTGGCGGCGCTGTGCTCGTCGCTGGTGGCGTCCACCGTCACCAGGAAGCTGGGCCGGAAGCTGTCGATGCTGTGCGGAGGCGTGCTCTTCTGCCTCGGCGCCTTGATCAACGGCTTCGCTATGGCTGTTTGGATGCTCATCGTCGGCCGGATTTTCCTTGGTTTCGGAATCGGATTCGCCAATCAGGTTTCCCAATTCTTTCCATTGCAATTTTTTTTTTAATTTTTGCCAAGAAATTGTGTTTTGAATTGTTGCCTTTTCAAATTGGAAAATTAGAAAATGTACAAACAATTTATATAAGTGTTAACCCCTATCTATGAAATGTGGAATTTGGATGTGCACTACTTAACCCTCACTCTGAGACCTGATTTGGGTGAGTTCGATCAAGACTTGTGATGACCTATAACTGCTGGGGTTAAAGCAACGAACCCTCCGAAGAATCATACCAAAAATGCTAGTATATTTTTTCTTGAATTTTGGTCTTCATGAGTAAATTTTTGGTTTCGTCTCTGTTTCTTGGTTAGTCCATCCCCTGTTATTTTCATAAGTTTCTTTTCGGGAAGGAACTAAAATATATCAAGTTGTGAGTCAACGCTTTGTAGTAGTTGATCAAGTGGTTTAAAAAAACTATGGAGGTCTGCTTTTTTAATATGATAAAATATCTTTATGGTATGGCATTTCTTCAAAATTAAATACCCAATTTTTCTTTGGTTGGCACTCCTACAACTACGGCGTTGAATACAAACAAAGCCGGAGACATTCACTTAATAGCTCCCCTCCTTTATTTAATTTCCACTACACCATTAGTATCGTTATCCATTTGACAAAATTGTTACAATGACATGAAAATCCCCTACACCACTACCCCACTTAATACCTACCTCTTCATCTTCCTTTAATACAATTAATTTCTATTCTTTTAAGTTTTAATCATTATCACAAGTTTTCTTTTTACTCTTCCACCAATATTTGTCACATTACTTTTTGTATTCAATCCAATTTCACTCATATTTTATTATAAAACTTATAGATCACGCATTCCATTAACTTTTTCCACATATTTTCATTTGTATTTCTTAAAACTCGAGTCGGGTCAACAAGTTACAAATAAAGTCAGATGGGTGGAGTAGTATTTTTTTTATTAACTTTGGAGTGCAAGAATCATCATGGGAGACCTTTTTATTACACAATCTCTATATGATTGTTAACGAACTATAATAGTTGATGTAAAATGCGTTTGTTGTTTTGATTGCATTGCAGTCAGTGCCACTATACCTATCTGAAATGGCGCCATACAAATACAGAGGAGCTCTCAACATTGGCTTCCAACTCTCAATCACAATAGGCATCTTAGCAGCCAATGTGCTCAACTACGGGTTCGCCAAGATCAAGGGCGGTTGGGGCTGGCGGCTGAGCTTGGGAGGCGCAATGGTGCCGGCCCTCATCATCACGGTGGGCTCCCTTATCCTCCCCGAGACTCCCAACTCGATGATCGAGCGAGGGCAGAGCGAGGAGGCCCGGCATAAGCTCAAGAGGATCCGCGGCATAGACAACGTGGACGAGGAGTTCAACGACTTGGTTGCAGCCAGCGAGGCCTCGAGCAAGGTGGAGCACCCGTGGCGGAACATCCTGCAGAGGAAGTACCGCCCCCATTTGACCATGGCCATCGCCATCCCCTTCTTCCAGCAGCTCACCGGCATCAATGTCATCATGTTCTACGCCCCTGTTTTGTTTAAGACCATCGGCTTTGGCAGCGATGCCGCCTTGATGTCTGCTGTCATCACCGGTGGTGTCAACGTTATCGCCACCATCGTCTCCATTTATTACGTCGATAAGTTGGGGAGGAGGTTCCTTTTCATCCAGGGTGGCATTCAGATGCTTATTTGTCAGGTACATTATATATAAGGTCTTTTTGGAGTAATTCAAAATCAAATTAATGTGCAGTCGGCGATCCTAACAGATGTACCTCTTGTTGTTTGGACAGGTGTGTGTGGCGATCTTCATTGGCATCAAGTTTGGGGTGGACGGGCAGCCCGGCAATCTGCCCAAGTGGTATGCCATCGTGGTGGTGCTCTTCATATGCATCTATGTGGCTGGGTTCGCGTGGTCGTGGGGCCCACTGGGGTGGCTTGTGCCGAGTGAGATCTTCCCCTTGGAGATAAGGTCGGCCGCCCAGAGCCTGAACGTGTCAGTGAACATGGTGTTCACCTTCGCCGTGGCACAGGTCTTCTTGATAATGCTCTGTCACCTCAAGTTCGGGCTGTTTTTGTTCTTCGGCTTCTTCGTGATGGTGATGACGATCTTCATCTACTTCTTCCTGCCAGAGACGAAGAACATTCCGATCGAGGAGATGGTGGTTGTGTGGAAGCAGCATTGGTTCTGGTCTAGGTTTATGACTGATGTTGAGTATGGGAATGGTCATGGAAGTGTTGAGTTGAAGAATGGGAGAGGGGATACCTATCATAAAGTATGATGATCGGATGGCTTTCAATTTAGTTTGCTTACTATTTATCAACAACAAAATAGTAACATTTCAAAGGGCAATATTGTAGATCACTCTTGTGCCTAGAGTTCTTTTATACTAGAAGATGTGTTGTTGATGTAATGTAATGTTCTGTGCTGTCTGAAGTAATTCATGAATTATATTTTGGTTATGTTAAAATCGAGAGATGAATTTCGTATTGCGAAAAGTATTTGATTAATTGGCAAAAACTGAAAATAATTTTATACCAGATCAAATTAGAGAAGCTAAGGAGAAATCGAATAGAATTTGTAATATGCATATTTATGCGACACGACTAAACTTTGTTATGTGTGTGGCATGTGGATGATGTTTGATTTAAAGTACTCTATAGCTAATTAAATCAGCGTCTCAAAGCAGAGATTCATTAGTAAATTGAAAAATTGAGTGAAAATTCTGATAATTTGCACTAGGGAGCTGATCTGCAAACCGAACTAAATACTCCAATGATTAAATTAATAATGTAATCTAAAGTGTGACAAAATAAGTAAGTTCTGTACAAATATTTTCCATAATATTGAGATATACCCAAAAGTGGGCAACGCTACTTATTCTAGAATCATAACTAAATTTGTCATTAATATTTGTAAACCTCTTTTTTTTGGTAATATATTGAATTTGTAATGGCAAAACCGCAAATTAAAGGAACTTCAGATTTTTCTTGTTGGCATTAATAAATAAGAAAACCTTAATATTCACTCCTTTAGCAGAAGAAGAAAGAATCCAATTCACATGCTGTGCCAATGTCAACTCTTACATTATCTCAAAAAATAATGAGACCAACCTTTTTCATGATAATGAAACATTATCCATATCTTTTACTAGTAGTATTCTTCATGGAAAAGAGAAAAACTAAATAAAAATGAATATGTATCATCAATCAGTAACGGTCTTCATAAGAAAAAGTGATGCATCTGTTTAGAGTTTAGAGAGAGAAAGGAGAGCATGCTAAGGGAAATGGTTTCTCTCATTTGAAGAAGAAAAGTAGTAACATATCCACAGGTACATATGGCGTTAAGCCAATAATCAGTAGTACCAACATGTCACAGATACAACTGACAACTCATATTGACAGAAAACAACAAGTCCACAACTCAGCATACTCTTTAAACGTCACTTAAATACATTCATCAAACCATAGTGCAGAAAACTCACAAAAAAACACTCCAGTCACATGGAGTCTACCCCTTCCACTTGTTGACGAGCCAAGTATCTCTCTCTTCTTTCTTTCTGCAAAATGTTGATAGTAATGACGAAATGTATAGAACCGCTCGAGAAGGAAATTTGAAGGTTGGGTGGCTTACCCATTCATCGATCACAAGTCCTTCTCCGATAAACTTTGGCCCCGTGTCTTCTGAAGGCTTCTTGCGAGCCTCGAGCTCAGCCTCTGCTTCAGCCAACTGGCGCTTTAATTTGTCTAGCGCCTTCAAAGATCACATGCACATGGATCAGATGAGATCATTTCTACAAGATATACATACGGATAAAGAAGCCGTGAAATATCCACTTACAGGGCTAGGACGTTCTGCATCTAGAAAAACAACCCGAAGTATCTGCTCCACAGCCACTTCATCCTTTTGCTCATCAAACTGATTCAAGAAAAAATGGAAGAGATGAGAATGCATAGAAACAAACACAGAGTTTATTTCTTTAGTGATTCATAAGTCTAGAATCAACAAATAGCATGACCTCTATAACTAGCATATGCGATAAGGTCCAGTGTAGAGTGAGTTATGCTAATATCATAAAACAATTATAGCTTATTCTTCTAGTGATAGTATACCCAGATTGTAATAAAGTTACAAGCTTCATATGAGAGTCTAAAGTCTATAACAATACTCGAAACGTACATAACGAACTTACGAACAGATATTTTGATTAGGAATGAAATTAGAATGAGACATGCCAGTTCAGGTATGTAGTCAGTTGGTGGCCCTTTCACTTTTAGGCTCATGATTTTGAACTTCACTGTGCTTTTTTGATCCATCGGCTTCTCATTGTTTTCTGGAGGCTCAACAAACTTGAATACTGACATGACCAAAAAGGATAAAAGGCAAAATTTTAAACAGGAAGCAAATAATTAAGAACACAAAATTCATCCAGGGATTGCAACAATTGGTTACCAGTTGCTATGATACTCTCGCCAGGAGCAAGAATGGAGCCAGGTGGACGCATGAAACAGCTCTTTGGCGCAGTAGTTTGAAACTAAGTAACAGCAATCATACATTTATCAGAAAGAAAAATATAACTATGAATTTAAAAAAAGTCAGTACAGAGCTTAAAAACAACGGCTAAGAGAGAATCAAAAAGAAAATGCAACTTGGCATACCTTGAAAGCTACATGAGACTTGCTTGTATTTTTTATTTTGATAGCACTTCGGACTTGCTTACCTGGTTCATCTGCAGGAAAATCAAAATTAATAGTAGTAAATCAATGTAAATATGACATCCTTGAGTTCAACCGATTCAATTAGCTCTTGCTTGTCCAAAGACACAAGCTATACAAAGACCGATATTCAGACAAAATCACTTCCATGCATGTCCAAACCCAACAAGTAAGCCACCTCTCAAATGAACCCCAACAAGTAAGATGTGAAAACATTGACAGCACAATGGATGTATGGAAAACAAGAAACGAAGCTAACCAAACTTCTGTTCTAATAAGCCTTCATCAAGTCAGAGAGCAAGCAGTATCTAGTGTTCCAACAATACGTAGTTATCACAGAAGATCAATCTCCCCTCAAAGCACAAAAAAAATTGTAGCACGACACTCAGAAATATTAATGTCAAACTCACAACTTCTGCCATTGGAGAAATCTCACACAACTGATTTTTCAATTTTCACAGAAACTCTGAGTATCGAATTAAAGTTTTCAAACATAAGATAAGGATAACAGGGGTTCCAAGTAAAGCAATATGATATTTTTCGCCAATCCTCCCTAAAACCAAATTTTCAGTACCATCTAAATCAATTAAACTAGAAATTCAAACCACATGATCGCAGATCAAGCTCAACCAAATTACTAGTAAAGAAAAAACAAACTTATACCAAAAGAATTACCATCAATCAATCAATTGCGCAAGCAAAACGTAACAATCAAACAAAATTACCAATTATCCAAACAAACAAAAAAATCCAAAAATCAAGCAAATTAGCGAGAGCAGAGGTCGTCCATACAGGGGAAATAAAGCTTCTTAGAGGGATCGAGCTTGAGACGACGGCGTCCGGGAAGTAGCGATCTGGCAACTGAAGAGACCGAGGTGGCCTGCGCAGCTGATCCTTCAACCGGAAAGTGGCCGTTGCCGTTTCCGTGGCCGTAATTCTGCTGATAATGAGCGAAATTTGCGGAGGCGGAAGAGGAGGACGACGTCGTATGATGCGAATTACGGAAAGGGAGCTTGAAGAGCCCCCAGACTTTGCCATCGGAGGAAGACGATCGCTCCTCGACGAGAGCCATGGTTGATTCCGGCGCAGAGAGGGAAGTCGCGTCGACGTCGTCTTTGGGTTTTGGAGTTGGAAGAGTTACTTTTTGAACAGGTGTTGTTGGAATGGTGCCTCCTGCGACTTGTGCTTTTGGAAAGTTCACAAATCACAACACTAGTTCACCTTTCAACTTGAGATAACCCATTAAATGAAATCTGGGTTTGTGTATTCAGCATGGGCCCACCGAAATGAAAAATTATGTTGTTGTTCGCCTTATTTGTCCAAGACCCATTCCTGTATCCAACACTGACCACTGCTTCAGAATAATAATTAATTCTTTTTGCTAAAATGTCAAAAAAGTCCTTAGCATTTGGGGAACCCTAGTTTTTATTCTCCATCATAGTTTCAATGGGAAAAAAAGCGGGAAGCATACAGTGGGAGCACATAGCGATTTTTCATAAAGTTCACAAGCAGAGGGTGTAATTGTTGAAGTTGGCTTGAAGAAACTGACTTCAACAGGTGAGTCGTGCCCACTCCATTGTTTGGTGTTTGTATTTGTCTGCAACCTGTTCTTAAAATTGTTGTGTGCCGAAATATTTACCGCAACACGTGTAGAGGCGTAAAATCGGGCAGATGTCGAAGAATCCCCAAGCTATTCTTCGATTGTCGAAGAATATACTGATCTTAATTTCGGATGAGGAAAAACCCCAAATTAAATCAAAGGACGATGAAGAGCCTTACATGGGGAAGGAAAAGCTGAAACGGGTTCTATGGTCTCTTTCCCAGCAATTGTTGGATGTGGTATCCCCTTCCGACGACCCGCCGCTCCACGTCTTGAATGAGAAGTTGAATCCAATTTTCTCTCCACAGTCGAAAAAGATGGAGTGTATTCAGCGAATTGACACGTCAAAAGCGAGGGCACTTTAGGGAATTAGCCTCCATTTCTGGATCCAGAACTCGATGCAGATTAAAAATCTCATGTTTTTTTGGAAGATTTGAAATCTGGTCCAAAACGCGTGAACAGTGAGGGTCTGTCCTTTTTTCTCGGGCCATCAAGATTTTAAATGGCAGAAGGCAAACACTAGGATATGTACAGATTTGGAGTGGAATATGGGCATAACGGACAAGGAGAACACGCCCTAAATTTACTCTTTTTTGCTTTGCTTCTACTTTAGTTTATTAATTATACTCCTACTATTTCTCTATTAATACTAATTACTCCATTTTTTTATTTTTTTATTGTTTAAATGAAAATTGTAACGACCGTAGGCCGTAGTGGTTGAAAAGAAATAAATTAGGCTGAATGCAAAGTTTCTTTGTATGATTATTTACGAATTTTAGATGGACCATAGTCTCTTGTGGTTTGGTTTGAAATATTAAGAAAGTAGCAGTAATACTTTTTACTCTGATATCGACAAAATTAAGTTCATGGTGGGGCCGTGGGATGAGAATAAATTAATAAATAATAGTATGAAAAAGTTAGAGGAATAAATTAATCCGAATAATGTGTAGCGTGGTTAGATTGGTTAAACAACTAATTTATGCACGTGATATTTATGTTGAAGTTAAATTAGAGTGTTACACTCCTGATCCTAATAGTCGTTTCGGATCTAATTACATGATTAAAATTTCAAAATAATTCCAATACTATTAAGAGTAAGATGCATTTAAATTCTTGATAAGTGAGCACTATGTTTATGTATCTAGTGGTTGTTATCTGGAATTTTTTCATCGGCTTGAATTTGATGTGAAACAACTAACTCCTCTATCGTGGATTGATAAGTGATGTTAAAATATGTATTACTACTATCAGTTCCTTCGATTTATTGTGTTACTCCATTTACTTATATTGCTATTTTTTCTCAAGATTATTAAATGGACCAAATATTTTTGAATAGGAGAATTTACCGTCTAGCATGAGAAAGAAAGATTAAGAGATTAAGTTGAAAATCAATCAAGTGGCCATTATTAGCATAATTTGATAAATCAGCCCAAGACATTGAAGTCTCTCTATAAAAATATTCCACGAGATCTAAGCCTGATTAGCGCCACTGATTAGATACACTGATTTTTGAACTGTGATTGAATAAAGCTAAACATGCACATAATTATAAAGTTTTAGTTTGAACATGAGTATATCGAAATGGAGTACAATTTGAAATCAAAACATCCCTCTGTCACAAAAGTTTTAAAAATTAATTTCGTCATCGTTTGTTGTCTCATACTCTGCTATAGCTCGATAAAGTAATTATTCTTATAAAAAATTTTAATCCTAAACCAAATAAATAATGGTAACAAGATTGCAACACGAAGCACATTAAGTAAAACAAATAATTAATAGTAGTCATATATGGATAAGGAAGAATAAGGAGATGATAGAAGAAGTGAATATTAGTAATTCATAACATTAGTTCAGAATCATCCCATTGCAGAACTGCATCCAAATTTTGCTCTCTTTTGAGCTTATCTTTGATGAACCAATCACATACCTTCCCCGCGTTCAGCTCCTCAATTTTGCACCCTTCCTGCTCCGATATCACTCGAAGCAGATTCAACGATGATATCTGAAATCACATGTACATTTTAGAGATACACAGAGAGATGTATAATTTAATTATTTAGAGATGTACCGTTAATCGGCATAGAAAGCGCTCGTGCGTGCTGAGGCCGGAGATCTCCACCAAACCAGCCTCTTCCAGCGTCAGGAAACTCCGCCTTTCGGTTTTCTTCTCTGCGCAGGCTCTCACCGCCACCCTCCGTCCCCTCGCGGCCGAGATGTTTATCCGATTAATTTCCGTGAAATTGCGAGATTTGAAGGGTGGGGTTAACTGGCAGCAGCGTAGGGCGTGTGCTTTGATTGCATTCATCGTTTTGATGGAAATCAAGAGGTGAAGAAGCTATTGATATCACATGATAAGTTTTTGTGGTTGTGTGGTTAAAATCCAATTGCTGCGCCTGCCTACTATTATCCTTTCTATATTGGGCTTCAGCTTTATTATCCACAGATGATTGGGCTGTAGCCCTTTTTATTTGTATGTGTGTCTGTTCATTTCATGCTTCACTGATTTTCTAATATCATTCTTGTGTTCTACTCTTAGTTTAATACTTTTGGTATTAATTAGTTTAAGAGTTATGACTTTTTCCTTTCAATTTTTTAATTCATACTAATCGATAAATGATTTTAGGATTAATAAATCTATATTATTGATGAGTTATTTCACTATACAACTTAAACAAAACAATGAAACTGAAAGTGGGAGGGAAACATGTTCAAACAACAAACTGTGGAACAAAATCATGTAGTATACGATATTACCATTACCTCAAATGCAAATTAAATAAACGGAAAAAAATGAGACTATACAAACAACTAACTAATATAAAATGTATGTTTCGATTTCCTAGTAATTGTGTATATACATAGACGCCGACTCTTGTTATTTTTATGTAGAGAGAGAGAGAGAGATGTCAATTGGGACCCCAGCAGCTCAAGTACATGACAATGCGCAGAGAGTCTTCAGCCTGTTTGAATTTATCAGATTTCACGACAACGGCCGTCGAATCCGTGGAGTCGATGCCGCCGGAAAACTTGCCGGAATCATGCAAAGGCGAAGCAGAATCCTTGAGTGATTTGACGGTGGAAAAGGCGACCTCTTTCATCCCCTGCATCGACCTCATCTACGCCACACTATTCATCAATATCCAAAACTATCTTTAAAGATTTTCTTTCCATAATACTTCAATATATATAGATAGAGTGGGAAAGTAAGTTTGATGGATTTTGAGAAAACAAGAGGCTGTGATAGAGAAAGGTTTGGAGGCTTTGATGAAAACCATGTGCTCATTGCTCAAAACGTGGTCTCGCATCTTCTATTTATAAGTATGTTTAACTTTTACTAGTACTATTTATGTGAAGAAAACAATAATAACAATAATCCACTCATCTTCTTCAACTTGTATTAAAGAGAATGAAAGAGGTCCATTACCTTCAACAAACACATTTAGAAAGCTTAATCTCAAGCCTGAAATTAGTTGTTTTTCTTATAACCATGTCGAAGAAATGACCCATCAATCTTCAGTTTTTATCCACTACATGTTACATTGATAAAAAAAAAATGTTTACAATTACGACAAACTTAAATAGAACTCAAGTATATAAGTATTATTTGCAAACAATGTAATCACGATGAAACTGAAGTGCATACAAACCAACTGCCTTTTGACTCTGCGTATTACTCTAAGTAGAAGAAAAGGAAAGAGAAAAAGTTAAATTAAGAAACAAATTGCGCTTGCGCTTGAGGAATCTGAAGTGCTGAACAGTCACTAAAGATTTTGTACTCCAATTTAGGAGGGATTTGTTTTGGCATGATACATAAATTATACTAATAATCATCTGCACTATTTCCCTACTGTATATCACTTATTTGTCCCTCCCTCCATCCTCCAACGACGTGAATTTGAAGTTGCCTGTAAGTACAGCTTCTTTATCTACACAAAGAGTTGCCACAATTTGTCACTTGAAATATCTTAAAAGCACAAGATGCAACAAGTTTTGAAAATCCACTCCTCAAGCCAACACTAAATAAAAAGGTTTCAACGATAAGTATATGGAAGACTTATGATATGTAAAGGATCACATTTTCCACTGCACTGAGGCTCTATCAGCCCAAACCCATTTTGTATAGATGGAATGTTTGAGAGCCTTCACTTAGTACTCAGATAAAAAAAATATCTATATATCATAATTCATAATGCTAAACGAAGACAGTTTGGTTGAACACAAGTCATGAGTTGGACATGGCTAAATCATCGGATAACCTACGTGGTAAGGACTTAGATATACAAAAAAGTTGTGAGTTGGATGTGGGGGAATATGGGGTATGAACCCTAACCTTTCGCCTCATTAGTTGTTAAGATGATTAAATTTAAATCTTCTACTTTAGTCTTTTATATAATAATATGTCTAATGTCTTCACTCAATTACTTTATCCCATCAAATGAATTCCTGAACAGATGGGAAAGAAATTAATCTGAAAGTGCAATCCTAGCAGGGCTTATTGGCTTTTGCACACATGAAAACAGGAACCATACCTGTTAATGAGAGAGCACTTGCTTCATTACGAACATATCTTGTGAATGCCTGAAAGCAGTAAAGAAAAGATGAATATGACTGCCTAATTATTGAACTTCAGCTACAATGTAATTCAAGCATTGCATCAGGGAAAAAAGTGTAACTCAAGGACACGACAGACTGATTCAGATTACAAGAAAGCAAAAGCTGAGCCGTAACTAGTCAAAGACATCAAATTTTTCCCGGAGGTAACAAACAAGCAAAGAGAGATCAAAAGCATGCTGCAAGTACACTAGTACAGAGATACATTGCATCTTATCACGTAAGAAGTATCAAATGATCCAAATAATATGTTGCATGCTATAATCAAGCATATGAACACATGAGTTGTTTTCTAAGGACTTTGGCTAGAAAAAGTCCAAATATTTGGACCTTCCATGAACTGTAAGGTTCTATTTTATGCCCAAAAAATGGGAATATGTAAAACAAACTAAGTGACAATCTAATCAGCCTAAGGTTTCCCACCTATAAATTATATTGGAGGGCAGGGGCCAGGGGGGGTCTTTAATGCTCAATAATATGATATCTTTAGAACGGGTGGTGGCATTTGAATCACAACATTTCGTTGACTCTTGGTCAATCCCATAATTTTGAATTTGGAATATACAATCATAACTTTTCAATTTTTTCCAATTGTCCAACAACAGTCAAAGTCGAAACCGATGTGCCAAAATAAAATATGATGTAGTAACAAAACCACATCGTTGCGGACGAATTGTCCAAATCAATGTTGTTTTGTTGTCCCATCATATTTGATTTTGTCATATTAGTTTCGATTTTGACCATCGTGGGACAATTCCGAAAGATTAAAGAGTTAAGATTTTACATTCCATTTTCAGGGATATCCTTCTTTAAAATGAAATGGAGTAATGATTGAAAGTTTGAAACTATGGTAACATAAACCCAACTGAAGTCAGAATTTGGTGCAAATATAGTCCAGAGGACAATGGAGGTAAATTTCATGTTCTAACAAGAATCTGAAGCTGAAGAAATATAAGAAAAACAACATGAGTTAGCATTTTCAGAAGCACCACAAATGTATAAGAAAAGAAGAAAAGGTATACTTTACTGCAGTTGTAATTCAGTGAGGGACTCGAACAATTAATAATTACATCATTCATCAAAATAAGTGAAATTCTACGAAATCCAAAAGAACTGTGCATCTTCTCAGTTTGATTAATAGATATTCAATGATAGCCATACAACCCACGTGCAATGATAGCCAATCCATGCAACTAAGTAAGATATGGGAACTTGCCTGGACAGAAAGTAAGGCACCTTCGGTTGGTTTTGATTTACCATCATCTGAATACACATTCCTGCATTACAATCAAAAGACCAAAGGCATTAAACAACAACACATTCTACATCACAATCCTTGATGGTGTACAATTCAGCATAACCTTGGCCTCCACCAATTTCGCCATATATGAAGTTATTCAGATTCATCAAGGCTGATGCATAGTATTGATATGTCTAGCTTATGAAAATTTGCTGGCTTGATGCCAAAAGCTAGCTAGCTACTGTAATATTTTATATACAGATGAGGAGAAAGCAGGCACAACCACTGTGCATTAACCATAGCTGTGTATTTTATGAAAATCCCATACCTCCAGATAACATTTTGCAGCTCATCATGTTTTCCAATTGCAGCATCATACGCAACAATATTTCCATAAAATATTCTCTCCAATTCTTTCATCCATTTGGATAACAGTAAATTTACCTGAATTTAAGGAATAATTTAAAATAACAGTATCAGAAAACTATAGTGACAAGAGAGATACTTCCCAAATAATATCAAGGGTTTTATATAAACTTACTCAATTAAACTCTTGACAACATCCTATTGAATTATGAAACCTATCATGCTAACAAGAATCTACAATGACTGATCAACAAATATACTAAGCATAATAATCTTAAAAGTATTAACCTATCAAAACATGAAAGACGATGTAGAAATAACCAATAGCAGGTTACGACCAACAGAGCTTGTAGGTAACTCACCCCAGCCTTGGAGACCCTCAGTTCAAGATCATGATTGTAAATCTCAGATAAGTACTGACCCAACTCAACACCGTCCTTCCCCTCCTCCTTTAGACGACGCAGACAAAGCCACATATGGAGTACAAGCAAGGAAAAGGTTGTTTTGAAAGTCTGCTCCAAGGAAAACACTGCATAACAATATGGTAAATATATAATTAAAGTAACAATGAGACAATAGTTAAGAATCGAAAAAAAATCTTGTTCTTTTATACATGGAACTTAAATGATAGTCATATGACAAAATCTAGCTACCAATACGGACAACAGGGACACTGGACATATTCTATCATATCTAATTTTACATGGAACTCAACAAATGTCAAACAGAAGGAGCAAATAGATCGCAGTAAAGTGTCTGCAACAAGCTACAAAAAAACAAAAAACCTGACCATCGTATATAGCAGGCCTATCAACTTGATATTGTACACGAGTGTAAATAGCATTAGCCCGACGGATGAACTGACTCTGCTTGCTGTAGAACAGCATCAACTTCAGTATAAATCGTCTAATACCCACGTACTGGGGTTCATCAATTCTATATGGTGAGTCAGGTGCCAATGCCAATGAACGTGGCTTCGACCAAAACAAGTTGTTAAGTTTCACCTATTGATGCACGTAATTGTAAGTCAGGCAAGGAAAACTGAATAGCGACAAAATCTCATAGTAGCCAAGCCAACATGAATTTCACATAAACTAAATTTACATTATCACTTCACTTTAATTTGCTTTCTACCACAGCAGCCTGAACCCCATGAAAATATAAGTTTCCGTAATGAATCAAACCAATCTACCATGACAGAGGTGCCTATTACATCCTTCATCTTTCAACTTACAAACAAGTATTACGCACAATAAGTTTAGAAGTGCTCAAAAGAAAAGCAGGTGCTTTTTAAGATCACGTTTAACTTTGTTGGATAGCACTCCAATTCTCTAGAAAAAATGTAAGCACATCCAGAAGCAATACATACATTTCATCATTTGATTCATTTCTCACTAATAATTTAAACCCCTAAATCTACCAAACTGTTAGAAGAATTTTGAATTCCATTCATTTCCCATTACATAATATCAAGATAATCTGATTGAGTAAACAAGACTAACTCCCACCAACAATCAACAATCCGTTAACTGACAGTGCCCCAAACTATCCTATCCTAATCCCAATCCCAAAATAATTCAACCGATCCAAACAAATGCTTGCGATAATAGGAAAAAAAACATGTACGCTATTAATTTTGAAGGAGCTAAATCAACAAGCGATCCCCATACCTCGGGCTTACTGATGTCGCTCTTAACATCTGGCTCAACAGCGGCAGCAACCTTTGCATAATCCCGAAATAGAAAAAGTGATGATTCTCTCTTCACAAATTCACTGTTTTTCTGGAAACTATTAATACTGTTTATACGGCTCAAAACTCTTCCCCACCTCGGCAACATTTTCGTTTGAGCTTATCTGATGTGATGTGTTCAGAAAAAAAAGCAAAAAATGGAGAAGAAGAATATGGGGATGAATTAAGTTTCATAAACCCTAGTAAAAAAATAAAAAATAAAAGCAATTTACCCAGAATACCTCACAAATGATGTGATATGCAAGTGAAGCTGAAAATCGCCGTCTGATTCACAACTCGAAAATTGCGCGACGTTATGTTTTACCTCTATTTTCTCAGTGGATGATTTAAGCTCATTTTTTCTGCATTTTCACTTATTTTCTCTATTAATTGCAAAAGCATAAATCTCGGCAATTTTTAGTACTCTCACGCTAGTCATATACTTTGTCACTCGTAGTATTTTTTTAGCTTGTCCCACAATAATTAGGACATTTTTTTAGCATAATGTAACATTATCTCGTCTTCCTTACTTTTGTCTCACTTATTTTATTTTATTTTTATCTCTCTATTTATTCAATTTTCTATTTTATTTTTTCACTTAATTTATTTAACACAGTTTTGTCGTGCAAATTCATCAGGGATTGGGCATTAACAGTGGTCGGCCTTCGCAAATATGTGTGGCAAACTGTCTCCACAACTCCACGGAGATACTCATCAAATCGATCTACCCCGCCTCCATATGTCAACGGCCGAATTGCAGTATTGCACTTCTACTGAACCAAATCTATCGGATGCGTCAGGCGCTCTTAGAAGTAAGCATCACATCCCTCTAACGTGTTCTCATTGCGTAGGAAAACAGAACAGCACATTCTGAAACGACAACGAAAAATTGTTGCGCCCCACCTTGGTTTGTCAGTAAAGTAGTTCGCGACTAGCCGTTCGGTGGCCACAACATGCTCTCGGAACACGGGCTACCATTGTTGGATTGCCCTATGTACTGGTTGTTGATTGAAATAATTTACTCTACTTATTACATCTAGTAAAAATCAAATGCAACCGAGTATTCTTTACTGGCAAATTCGAAAAAAATACTAATATCAAAGAAAGATGAAATTCGAATTTTGATCTTGGCACGTCGGTGGTTTTTAACCGTAGGCATTTTGCCAGGAAGTTGGTGGGCTCATCATGAATTAGATTGTTTAGCATAAGTGTATCCGATTAAATTCTTTCTTGACCAATGTTAGTGGTTTGACCCACCTTCATATATTGATGTGTTAAATAGGAGAAAATATTCAGTGATCCATTCACACTTAAGTGGCAAAATAAGGTGGTGTGACCAACTAATGAATCTTTGACAAATGGAAGTATAAAGGGTCCACCTCCACTAAACATGCACACTTGTAAAGTTATTTTTAGAAAATATGCATTAGACTATTTTCATTAAAAACTACTTAATCTTTAAATATGGAAAATCAATACCTCTTAAGTATAATACACTATGTACATACTTTTAAATAAAAAAATTATTTTTATGGCGCTCCACACGAACAGGGTTACCATGAGCCTCTTCCATACCCGAGGTACGACGCGCATGACGGTCCGGAAGGTGGCGTCGACGGTGTAGACGACGGCGGAGGTGGAGAGGAGGGAGAAGACGAGGATGAGGGCGAAGTAGGCAAGCTTGAGGAGGATGTACTCAGCCCATTCCTTTGTGACGAGCTTCGAGAGCCTGTCGTGCTTGAGGGTCCCGGGAGAGGCCTCGTGGAGGAGGAACTCGTTGAAGCGGATCTTCCAGAAGAGGATTTCGGAGACCCGCTCTTGAGCAAGGTAGATGAAGGAGAGGGGGAGGATGAGGGTTAAGGTGAGTTGGGTGAAGGTTTTTCTTAGCTTGAAGATGAGTGTGAAGGTTTTTTTGTAGATGCCGAAGAGGCCTAGGAATTGGAGTTCTTCTTGCTCCATATCCATGCATGGTGATTTTGATAAAGAAGAGAGAGGGGTGTTTGGTGATAAAGGAATGGAATTATAAATATATGATTCTGAAGTCACCTATGAAATTACATTGTTGAATGGGTGGATGGGGCCACTTTGGAAATTTCTATGAAATGTTCTAAGAATGTGTGTAATATGGCTGGGGGATTGGAATTATAGAGAGAATAGAGGATAATAGTCCACTTCTTGTGATAACATGCTACTTTTATGTTTTATTTTGTTAGTGTTAGAAGAGATGATCAGACGCCTAGGCTGGATCAAACTACAGCTAATCAACTTGATCAAGCCATTGCATGCTGACGCTCACACTACATGCCGCAAGTTGATCAAGCCGCTGCTAACCAAGTTGATCAAGCCGGCACATGCCGAGTTGATCAACAAGCCGCGATGCTTGATCTCATGTCACCTGACCGCCAAGCTGATCAAGCTGCATTATATTGTCTCAAGTCACTGGACCGTCAAGCTGATCAAGCTGCAATGCGTTGTGCACAAGCCAAAGCAATCACGAACTCCATGAGAGCTAAAGCTGAGAATGAGACAAAAAAGAGTAAGGGGTGTGCGGCACAAAAGGAGCTAATGATCAATCTCGAACGCGTTGAAACCACGGACAAGCCAGCTAAGATGGATGACCACATATATACTTGGCGCGATGTGGTGTTGCGCGGTTTAAAGAGGAAACATGTCTTGCAGAGTTTGTTAAAGTAGATTAGTACAATGTTCAGAGTTTGTTAAAGTAGATCCATGGAGCATTGGAGATGTTAGTGCCTTTCTACTGACTTTTGAATCAAGAATGGAGTCTACCCGGGCTCATTCAGTAGTCTCAGATGGATTTCAGCCTTCACTCAATCTTGTCCAGCATCAACCTGGTCAGAAAAAGGAGCAACAAAGTTTCAACAATAGCAGATTTGATTCTGGAGGTGGAAGAGGTTTTGGAGGAAGACATAACAGAGGAGACAGAGGTGGAAGAAGCTATGGCAGAGGCAACAACAAAATCATCTGCCAATTGTGTGAGAAGCCAGGCCACACTGCTGCGAAGTGTTGGCACAGATTTGAGCATAACTTCACACCTCCACAAGTCCAGTTTAGAGGAAATTTCTCACAACAGCAGAATCATGGATTCTTCAATCCATCAGCTAATCTGGTCCAGTCAGTGCCTAGATCTCCATCAGCTTCCTTCTCAGTTAGAACACCATCAGAATTCAGCTACACCTCTAATCCTTCTTCAAGCTGGTATCCTGACTCGGGGGCAACACATCTTATCTCCAATGACTTGAGCAATCTCAACATAAGCACTGAGTACACAGGAGGTAAAAATCTCTTACTTGGAAATGGTAGTGTTGTTAATATTCATAACATTGGAAAAAGTGCTTTTAAATCTCACTCAACTAACTTTTCCAGACAACTTCACCTCAAAAATCTAGGATACCAGCTTGTGCATAGTGATCTTTGGGGGCCATCACCAATAAAATCTAAGAATGACTATTCATATTATGTGTCCTTCATAGATCATTATTCTAGATTCACCTGGCTTTATCTTCTTAAACACGAAAATGACTTGTCCCATCATCGACGACGGCACTGTGCCCAGGCAATATATCAT